>NW_009927679.1:0-25786 GCF_000696875.1 Nestor notabilis | reverse complement strand
CTGCTGAATCTATAAGAAATTAAGAGCTGAGAACTCCAAAACTTGGCCAAATCTGTGCAAGGCTACTAGCACACGCTGATATGCTGATGTCAACAATGGACTGTGCATGTTGAATCACATCCAGAAATGTGATGACTGCGAATACTACAAGACTGTGCACATACTTTCTACAGAAGAGATCTTAAGGGACTTTCCAAACACCTACCTATAAATCACTGGTCTGACAGATATAAAACTTTTTAAATAGCTGGAGTCCATGGCTCCAGCCCACTGTCTTGCAGAAAATGAAGCAGGAGGCTAAAACTAGAGTACTGGAATGATCTCAAGTAAAGGCAGTAAGGAAACTTAAATATCTTAATCCACTGTGGTTGGTAATGTGTCAGACAACATTTATGGAAATGTTACTTTTGTTTCAGATTTTCTTCATAGGTTTGCTAAGCCTAACCACACCCACAAAGAAGGAAAATTGTTTTCAACATCTTGACATTAAACATGTCATTTTGTCTTGTCCTAGATGTCTCTCTCTACTTACTGTTTCCATAAACAGGAGTTGACCTCTCCTGCCAGTTAGAAGTCGTAACTTTTAAGGTCCAAGATATGCAAAAATTACCATTTTGTTTTTTCTGATTTTATATTATTGCTTTGATTTATAATGTACTGAAATTTCATTTGCAGCCTGTACTATCTTTCTGGGGAGATCAATTAAAGATAACCGGACAAACTCTTGATTGTATTCAGAGAGTCAATTTTAATATTACTTACAAGAGAGGACTGTAATCTTATCAAAGATGCAATCTCTCCAGTTTTGTGTTTGCTTACTGGGAGGTTTGAGCATTGTAATTCAAACCAATGTGACACAGAATACGAGCAAAGTCCAGTTTATCAGTGTTCCATTATATAAACAAAATAAATAACATTGTAATAAAGAAAAATCAAACCTACAAAAAATATTTCCATTAAGTTGCCCAGAAATGCAGTGACATTTCTAATAACATATTCTAAGAGGCAGAGAATCTCAAAGTCAATGCAGAGACACGAATCAAAATAATACCAATTTCAGAGAGAAATAAAATATCTTATTGGATTCAGACTGACTTTATATTGTCTTTACATTCAAAAGACAGCTTTGAAAAAGAACAGTGAGGTAGCTTGACTCCGCTAACTGAATGTGGAAATATCAGGTACTTTCTTTTTGTACAGCATTTCATGAATGGTTGATACCAGTAACCTCCAATACTGGTTACAAGGTGGGTGTGAGACCATTGCCTTACTAAAAATCAGACCTGATATCAGAATGTATAATTTTGGAT
Source organism: Nestor notabilis (assembly GCF_000696875.1). Classification (NCBI taxonomy): domain Eukaryota; kingdom Metazoa; phylum Chordata; class Aves; order Psittaciformes; family Psittacidae; genus Nestor; species Nestor notabilis. The sequence continues at coordinate 24,476 of NW_009927679.1, read as the reverse complement.
ATCTAACTTGAAACTTTTGTAAATAAACCATTGAGATACATAGACTATGTTTCTATCAAGCTTTCATTTTGCATACATACCTTGGGGAACTGAAAATCCAAAGTGTTTGCTATTGAATAGATGTAGGCATTTTAGACCCGCTGAGTTGAATTCTGCTGTAAAAACTAACATATTGGAGGTTAAATAGGATTCAGATTATCATTTATCAACTTTCAAAAATGCCTTGCTAGTCATTATTTACTAAAGTCTAAAGAGGGCTGAAAGAAGATGGAATGATTTCTTGTATTCTGGAGGCCTTATCCATACAAGGCTGGTCCCATTGAAGTTGAAGGAACCACCTTGACGTGTAGAGGTGCACCAGAGCAAATTGCTGCCTGAAGTTCAACACAGCTTTTGATTTCTGCTTGTTCTTTACTGAGTTCAAGAAGTAGTTCATCTGGTTTGAACTTAAAAAATAAGATTATGCACAATTATATTTAACTATTTGAGTTCAGAAGATTAGACAAGGAGTGAAAAAACATGGCTTTTTGTGGACCTTAGTTACATTTTTGTAAGAATGTAAGTGGCTTCGACCCTTCAGCAAAGAAGGCTAAGTGTCCTGCGCTTCCTTAGGAGGGATGTTGCATCAGGCCAAGGAGTGTGATCCTTCCCCTCTGTTTACCATTAGTGAGGCCACATTGGGAGTACTGGGTACAGTGCTGGTTTCCCCAGTAGAAGAGACATACGGACATGCTGGAGGCAGTCCACTGAAGGGCCACAGAGGTGATTAAGGGACTGGAGCATTCCTCATACAAATAGAGCTGAGACTATTGAGCCTGAAGAAGGCTCAGGGGGAACTGCATCAAAGTGCATAAAAACCTGAATTGGAGACTGTAAGAAGATGGAGCCAGGCTTTTTTCACTGATGCCTAGTGACAAAACAAGAGGAAATCAGCAGAACAGAATACACTGCCTGAACATCAGGAAACCGTTTTACTATGGGGGTTGCTCAGAGAAGCTCTGTACTCTACATACTTGAAGATATTCAAAAGCCATCTGAAGCTGGCCTTACACGAACTGCTCTAGGTGATCCTTCTTGAGCAGGGTTAGAAAAGTTGACTTTCGCAGATCCTTTTAACCTCAACCATTTGGTGATTCTGATTTGGTGATTTTGATTCAGTGACTCAGGCATCTCACATTTCTTTGAAAAGTATTTGAAGTTTGTAAGGGCTTTCTAGACTAGTTTTGACAAACGTGGGCTCATGAAACCAGGGGAGTGAAATGAATGATAGAACAGGAGTCACAAGGAACTGGGCTCACAGTTCAGCAATACCATCCTTTGGTGGGCCTGCAGTGCCCAAGTTCAGCTACATCCCACCCCACAGATGTAATCTGGCCTCTTGGGCTTCTTGATGCTACAAGGTCTGCATCCACTGAGCACCACTTCTGTGAGCTGTCCCGAAAGACATCCACAGGGCTACCTAAGAACATGCTCATCTGTGGCAGCACAGTCCTTTATACAAGTATTCGGGGCCCATTTTTAGAGGTATTCGAGGGTCTTTTACCTGGTTAAACACACTTCCAGTGGTCCTGGATTTGACTAAGCTGTTATGCAGGTATCCAAGATCCACCACAGAGAGGTCATGGGAAGACTGGGAGCAGGGAGTGGAAGGACTACGGTTCTGGATTTGACAGCACAAGACAGATAACTTGTCCTATTGTGGATCTCACATGAAATTAGGCTTCTCAGTCTCTCTTCCCATTTACAGTACCTTTTTCAGACACAGCTGGTGCCACTTGGCTGTTGTTTATGCAGATGTTCCAGCTGTTAGGGACTTTAATCTGGTCCTTCTGCTACAAAGATTACAGAATAGAAAGCATTAGGCACTTATGTGAATTATATGTCATTCACAAACTAGATGTTCCCAGCTTCTGTAATAGTCCATCTTCAAGGCCTCAAGGCTGGAGCTAGTGCTCTGAGCAGTTAATCAGTAGGGGAGGTTGCAGCAGTACTTTCATTGCTTTGAAGCTGCCAGTTGCAAGAGACTATACACATAACTGAATTGGACACCTGGGAGGTTAGGCTGTAGTTATAGCTGTGAAAACAGCAGCAGCGCCAATACGATGGATCTAAGCACCAATCTGTTGTTTGGGGACTCTGAATTATTTTGAAAGCCCTAGGAAATGACTGTCAAGGAGACTTAGGATGACAGCTACAGCTTGTGATGTTTCACACAAGTACTATCTCAGGTCCTGATGTTGAGTAGTTACATCAGTTCAGGTCCACTCCAATAAGTGTATTTACCCACTCAGAATGGGATGGTTGCTTGGACTAAGAACCCTACTGAGACTGGCATAACTGCTGAATGGGAGAAACTTCAATTAGGAAAGAGAGTTCTCTCTTCTGTTCGTAGTAAGGCAGGATAAATATCCCAAAACTCCTGTCTCTCAGTGACTTATGAAAACTGGACTTCAGGTTCCCAAGTAATTTTAGAGTGGCATTTCACTCTTTCTCAATTTCTACAACAAAAATAATTAGTACACCTCCAATAAAGAATAAATGTCAATGGCAGCATTAAATATGGTTCATTCATGGCTTATGTTCCCATAAGACATCTGCCTCACAGCAAGACTGTAAGTCTCTCCCTTACCCAAGCAAATCCAGACTCACCTCATTCAAAGCAACACTGTTGAAAAAACAGTTTTCTAATGATAGATAAGATAGTGTTGAACATTACCTTCTGATACTTGCATGTGTTCCTCCTGTTTGTAGTAAAACTCTAAGATGCTGACTTCCATATCAAATTTTAAAGTTGTAACGTTATTTAATGAAAAAATAGTACAAAATTTTTGCAACCTACAATAAAAACAGTTTTACCTATCTGGTTTTCAGTTAGAAAGTCTGACATATTTTAAACTGGCCTTGAGGTAGCACTATATGCCTCATATTTATTTAGTAATGTTAAATAAAATATGCCACTTGGCCGGGCTAGCTACAAAACATAAGGCTTACTGACACTTTTTTCCATCCTAAAATGAGACTTGTAATTCAATTATGTACTTGCAGGGGGAGAAAATGGTGCATGTTCCAGCCAGCAGCTCCCATTGTCCACATGTGCATTCTCAGATCAAACAGATCTAATAATTCCTTGTTAAAGTCATCATTTCCCATTAGATGAGCAACTGTGGCTGGTAAAAGGTAATGGTTACAGTGTGTTACACAATTAACATAGTGTGAAATGAACTGAAATATGTTTTCTAAAGATGATTTTAAATGGAAATAGAGTATTTAGACTCTATGTATCAAAAATACAGATCCAAATGTGGGCTGTACTGAATGTTTTTACAAAACTGACAGTGTGCTCACTTACAGCAGCTCTTCTACACATTAAAATTAGTATGTTGTCAAAAGCAAATCAAATATTCTTTAGGGCTATGAAAGAGAAAACTTGCATTGGAAGAAAATCACTTGAAGTTGTCTGGATATACATGAATGATGGAAATGTTTTCAGGCTTTGTAATGGTTTCTGCCACAAAATGTACTAAAAATTCAGATAATCACAAGGACTGCAATGGAAAATAGACAGCAAGTTAGTGTAAGTAGAATGAATTCAGAAAAGAAAATTACATTTCTCTAAAAAAAAACCCAACAACCCAGCAAAGCTATGAATGAGCAGTTTACTGTGTTTTCTACATGATATGTGCCAAATTACCCCTGTATAACTCAAGTAGTCAGTGAACCACAATATCCAGCAGTTCATAGATACAGCAGTTGCTTATCAATTCATGCAGCTTTTGTCTGTCAATAAAGAGAAAAGGTCTGGTAACAGGTCTTAAAAACAAAAAAAATTAAAAAAAAATAAAAAAAACCATGAGTCCTTTCATGTAGTAGATTGTTTTTTACTACCTGTAGGATAAATGCAATCCCATGGAATTTAAGGCAATGAGACCATTTAGTATCTCACCTTGGTAATGACACACTGCTGGAAGTTGATAAAAGGTACTCTGGAAGATAATTTTGCAAATTCTGTTCTTCCATCATAAAACCTTAAGGCCAGCTTTTTAAGATTTATGGCCTGTCTCCATGGACAGGCAGTGACTGTTACACACCAGCTCCAAGCCAGAGTTGTCAAAGCTAGCTGAGATTCCAGAGCCACTTAGACATGTGTGACTGTGTTGCTGCTAACAATCCTTGCTTCTCAAATGGATTTATTGCTATAAGCCACTCTGACCAGCCCAGACCACTGCGAAGGGTAACATACAAGTGGCAGCCTCTGACCATTTAGGCAGGTTCTGTCCTGCTCAACGGAGCAAATATTTAACCCTTAGGAGGTCTTTAGGTGTCTTTGGTGGCAAGAAGCCTTATGTTAACCAGGTGCAAAGATATGGTTAAACATCTCAGAAAAGTATTTCAGAAGACTGCCATATACCATGGTAGAGAGAATAAGGCTGAACCTGGAGTATGAGCAGTAGTGTTCTGAAGCATCCCTTGCTGCAAAAAAACTGTTACAGAAAAAAAAAAAAAGAAAAAAAACCAGCCCACACTCAGACGTGTCTTTCTCTTGCGATAGGAAGACCTGTCAGCTGAAGGGGCACAGAAAATAGACGTGGAAAGCAAAAAAGAAAAAAACTCAAAACCAAGGGTCTATCTGCACTATATAATGCAACACAGAACAGTAATCCCTGCTGTAGCTACTGAAACAGGATGGCAGGTTTTATTATCTATTTTTCTGTGTTGCTCTCATCCTGGATTTCTTTTTCATAATTATTCTGTTGTTCTTCTCTTGAATGTTGTTTTATTTTATATCCCTATGCTTGTCCTTGAGGCTTTCATTTTATAAACCTTCAAAGTATAAGGTACCGGTTCAGAGCATACTTATGAGATACATATTTTGTCCTAGCAATAGGATACAGCACACTTAGATAGTTTTGAGCTTCTTGATAGTATCTCCATATCTACTTTTCCTCCTCTTCCTCCCTAGCCTTTCTTTTTTTCATCCATAATACTGTCCTCCAAGCTCCCGTCTCAGTTTAGCTATTTTTTGGGACACGAACTGTCTGTATTTGTTGCTGCACAATAGCTGATATCACAGATCTGAAGTATTTACCCCAACTATTTGTATTCCCTGAGAATAGGAGGAAAAGGTGTTTAGTTTTGAAAATGAATAATATATCTGCTTGAGATCTTGCCTCTCAAAAACAGAGAAAGTCCGATTTGGCTATCTTGTCCCTCTCATTGAGAAGTTTCAGTAATGTTAATCTATGAAACAGTTACACCTTTATGTAGCCTTTGATGTCTTTGGGTTGTGGTAGTACTCACCAAAATTCTAACAGAAAACCCAGTGACTCCAGTGGGAATCTTGTCACAGATTTCAGTGGGCACAAAGTTAGGTATCACATGAACAGTTAGATATTCAATTGAGACTACTTCAAAACCAGGTTCTTCGAATTATGTCAGTGTTTTTATTTAAGCAAAGAATGACAGCAAATATAGACCAAAAACTAGCCCAGTGTGAATACTTACAAGACTTGAATCCCTCAGAGTGTAAATTTGACCTTGTAACTATATCCTCTGTGAAAATGATGCAGTGTGACTTGCTTGAACAGTGAAATGCTAGAGCATGACAGCTCATTCCATAGTTGAAAATACACACAAAAGAAAATATTGACTCTTAAATCAAACACACTACATGCATGTGCAGATAATGTCCAGTTAGGTTACTTCAAATGATTGGCAGGCAGGCAGAGTTTACAGTCAAATCTCTTACAACCAACCATTTATATCTGGTCCACAGACCTTCCAAATTACTCCTTGTGATTCAGATTGTCCGTATATGATTTTTTCAATACACTATGGGCATTTGATAGTTCAGATTTACAAAGAAAAGACTGGCAATAATGATGTTCTTCGATAGCTTTTTTCAGAGACTTCAAAACAATGACCTATAATTGTAGGTGAAGTAATGTCATCTCTCAGCAGAATGGCTTTTCTTCAAGTTGAATATGTGCAGTAAAGGTCCTTACATAACTGTCTAGAGTAGTGGTGAAGGTTACAGATGGAAGCATGAGGGTCTTCACACAGGGCATGCAGAAACAACCATGGGAAGGAAAAAGAGGAATATCTATTCTCCTTCCTTGAACAACAGGAAGCAGCAAGAAGAGACAGCATGGATGCAAGAGCTGATGTGGTGCCACACAGAAGTGCTGCTCAGCAGTTGCTGTCTCTTCCCAGCAGCACAGGCTTTGGAAAGGCAAGGTTCCACACTGTCTCCTACTTAGGCTGATGGTTAACAGGACTAATAACAACAGAAATATAAATAATTGAAGAGTGGAAGGACCCACCTCTGACAGAATTTCTGCAGGAATGAGGCAACTTATGCTCATCAGGCTGTGAGGCAACTGAGAATAATTGGTATTTTAGTTCTAACAGTGAACAACACTGCAAATAAACTCTGAGTATATTGACTAATCAGTGAACAAATAAATTGAGAGACATTGCCCTCCATTGCGATGTAAATGGTTTTTCCTCTGATTAATTAAGCTGTAGAGAGGTTCACAGAAGGACAATGCACCTTGAAGCCCATCAAGCTTGTCCTTACGACACTGGACACAAAATTTCCCCAAAATCTTGCTTAGATGGTGACTCACAATTTTTAACAGTCAAGTACTGAACCCAATGAACATTTGAATACCTAACTTGCCTAAGCCTGAGACATTTTTCTTGAGTTCTTGGAGGCTTTATATCTGGTAGGCTTTTTTAGAGCACACAGAACAGAAAAGAAGAGGAATCATAGCCTTAGAACATACAGCTACAATGGGGAAGTTGAGACTAGAGAACTGAATCCATGTCTTTCATTTTCAAGGCAAGTGTTGTAACCACATGGTTCTCATAGGAATGGTGAGTATGAACCCTGTATATTTTAAAAGCAAATTTTTGTTCAATTCTTGGAAGGAAAGGACGGACTGAGGGCAGATTAAACTTACACTGCAGCTGTCATTACATCTGATTGATAGAAAAAGATAAGACTGAGTGTCTGGGGACAACAGGCCAGGAGAAGAAGAAACAGAAATCTTCTTTTACCAACAATCTGCACAAATGACACCAGTGTTAAATGACATCACTGCCTTGGTTCCAGCCCAGGCTCCACAAATTTGTTCATGTATTTTCTTAAAGCCAGACTTGAACTCACTTCACTTACCCTGTGACCTCACCTCCCTCCAGCCTGAAAGCTGTGCAATTGTATCACCTTAGTGATGTTCTCACATTTAAAAGCACCACAGTTTTATTAGAACAGAAGAGTGTGTTAGTGTGGCTATATGGCTTCCTCCTTATATCCATTCCAATCAGAGCACTGGCAAAGCCTGTCTCTGCTGCAAGTAACCAAATAGAACTATACCTTTGTTTTCACATGAAGCTACTCCACATTATGATAGCCACGTTAGAACCAGAGGTAAACAAGATTGCTGACAGCTAAAGGTAAAACAGTGAAAAGAGTAGATGTAGGTGAGTTTAGTTTTCCAAATGTTTATAGTTAAAATTTTACAAAGAAGGGTCAAATTCACTTTAAAACTAAATGACCAAAATTTAATGATTATCAAAAAGAAATAATTTTTATAAAGGTTAAAATCCTTGTTTTGATGAGAAGACAGTATTAACATATAATGCAACCTTGCAGACCTTCTCCAAGCACGCATAACCCATTAAAATGTAGAAGCTTGTTTTAGAATTATACAAAAAAACTTTCTGCAAACTGGAACCTCTGATCCAGGCAAAGATTGTATTTGTAACACATACCTACTAACAGGCCAGAAGTAACAGCTGCTTCTCATCCATTAGGAACTGTCATCATAAATAGCAAAGAAACTACAGATATTCTCCTCCTGAGAATTATTTCTCTCATTAATATGAGAAGGAATTAGGCACTAGTTCCAAGAGAAGCACTTTTCTACCTTGACTTTACACACAAAAATCTACTTCAGGTTTAAAGTTTATGACCTTCCTTTCTCCCAAAAGAAGATAAATGATGAAAGTATCTTATTCCCTCAACACATGAAAGTAATCTCTTCTAGTGAATAATCTTGTGAGTGTTCTTTTTAGTCCCCACTTATTCATTTTTTAAAATTTTGTGATCATAGTCTGAAAAATTGTAACTATTTAAAATGCTGTCTTGGTTATTCTGCCAGTGCTAAGACCCCACCTGTGCCATCTTGCAGTGATTTACAATGTCATTAAAGACTACGAAGAGCTGATGTTGTAACTTTGAAAGGGAAAAGGGAAGGAGAGAGATACATTGTGTAATATCAAAATCGTCTTGATAAATGGTGGGATTGGTCTGAAATCAGTAACAGGAAATTCAACAGAGAGACATGCAGAATACTACACTTGGGTCTTGTCTATGCAAGCAGGTTAATACAGTAAACTAAAGCATGAACACTTCATGCTGCATACTATCTTGTCATGCTGACACTCTTGCTAAGCAGTAAGTATAGCTCTGTGTGGTGTCAGCTACTCCATGTGTTGCACAGAGCCAGTATTAGTGCAGGCTACAGGAATCCACAGGGGAAGGTGGCGTAGAGAAGCTAGTGTGCTGTAAAATTTGTAATCTATTTTACTGCAATTTACCAGTTTAAATATTCCCTTAGGCAGAAAAAATCGAATGCACAAACAGAAAATGTGGAATTACAGGTTAGACAGCATTACTGCATAAGCAAATTGCAGTCAGTATAACCAGCATAGTCAATGATACACCATGAAAAATAACTATGATACTGATATTACATACAACACTGTTACTAGCACATAGAAAGAAACAGAAGAGAATTATTAATACTCTACTTTGCTCGCCCTTGGTAAGACATCAGCCAGAATAGTTTGTTTTCTTTGGGGTTCCACACTTGAAAGGGCAGGTAAGTTTTAGAGTAGTCATAAGAATACATTCAAATGTGCTATAAAAACTGACATCTTTGTCTAGAAAAACTATGACTGATGGCTGAGCCTGATAACAGCCCTCAAAGATGTAAAAGAATACTGTAAAAGAATACTATAAAAGAAACTCCTGTTTATTTTTTCAGTCCAAGAGGATTTGGAAGGAAATAATTGCTTCATTTGCAATGGTGATTTTTAATACGACCAGATTGGAAACACTGAGGTATACAATCCTGAGGGGTATAAGAGAAGTGAGAGCATGGAGAAATGGGTTTATTACCTTCATTTCTAACATCAAGACACACAAGTTCTAGGAGCAAAAATGAGATTGAGAGCAAAAGTAGGAGTGAGAAAGTGAGACAGCTCAAGAGTAGCTTCCCATGGCAAAAAGACACAAGAATGCTTGAGAAATACTGGCTGAGTTTTGGGGCCAAGTAACTTGAGAGAAGAAGGAATTGAGCACACTAGAGAGTCTTAAAAACAATTTATAGTTTAAACAAACATCTTTAAGTGTGGTCTAAGCACTCTTGAACCTTTTTCTGGTCAGGACCTCAGAATCAGACAGCTTTGCAACTCCCTTTCATTTATCTCTTTAAATTTATAGCAGTCATGATAAAATGTAGACCTTCTAGTGGCCTGTACTTGATTCAAACATACTGTTTTCAATTAGTTGCAGGGCAGCAATATCTACTGATTGAAACCCGAGAGCAGGTTACTGGGACTCTAAGTTTATGTCTGATCATTTATCAGCAGGTTTTCAGTGTCTCATCAAACTTATCTTCCTAGCCTTCTCTATATGCAAAGAGAGACTATAATGTCATACTTCTTATCATTGAAAAGATTAATAAATATGTTTACAATTACACATAAAATTATGCTAATTTTTGGATGTGTTGTTTCATTATTCATTTGCATTTGATAAATTAATTGGCATTCTGTGTGCCTCCTGCTTATCCATATATAATCCACAGCACTGAACAGGTTCTATACTTAATTTACAGTTTGCACGTTATAGTGGGTTCTTATATTAGGATCCAACTAAACTAAAAAAAGAAGTCTTAGTGTTGACTGCATTTTTCTTCCACAAAGACTGCAAATGGGAATGATCTAAAACTGGGAGATGAAAAATCAGTACAGGGTGGAGAGTAAATTTAGTTATGTCAACTGGATAAACTAAAAGTTCTGGAAATTTGCAAATTCAAAATGTGAGAGATGAAATTATGATAATGGAAGTTTATTTGCTTTCTCTTGGAAACCAGCCATCAGATGTTCTAAGCTACATAAGAGAAGCAAAGGGAACACAACATAAAGCCTTTTAAAACTGAATGTTAATAATATCTGAGGAGACTGAGAGGAAGTGAAAAGAACAGAATAACTGTGTATTAGCCTGCTACCTGGAATCGTGCAAGAAATAGCTGGAAACTAAAGGGAAATAGTACGCATATACTAGCAATAGTGTGAAATTCTATTACTGATTTGTTTTACCATCAAGCAAATCACTTTACCTTTTAATGATATTTAGACACTTACAGGCAATAACTTTCTTTACATCAGTTCCCAGCCCTATGAATAAAGTACCTACTTTATGGCATACTTAAACCTTTAACCAAGGAATAAGTACCACTACCACTTGTTGCTTAGTATTCCTAAATGACTTAATGCAGTCATCTCATTAGCTCAGTTTTAGTAAAATACATAGTTATACATCCACTGCTATGTGCAAAACACATTAGTGTGGAGCACTACTCACATGTGATCTGAAACAGGCAAAATTACTTCAAATAAGATGTAGAGTAAGAAAAAACATATCAAACAGGGAAGAAGGCACACCAGAAATCAATCAGAAAAGAATAAACTATTTCTTATATATGACATCACAACAGTGATCTAGAAGTAGGTCTAGGTAATTTGCTAATAAAGTTCCCAGGTGATTCTTACATCTGTGAAGTCAGAAGTGTATTAAAAATGGGCCTAAAGAGGTAGAGTTGCAGAAAACGGTGGTGTAAGAACGAAGCTGCTAATATATCTGAAAACTGCCACTTCAAAACTCAAATGGTAAATAAGAAAGAACACTGGAAAGCAGTATAATTAAGGCTTGCCATTTCTATTAGAAGTAATAGCAGAGAGCTCATTAGAAGTAAATTTTTTGCAGTTTGAGATCCAAGAGAGACCATTTTAACTTTGAATGTGGAGAAATTTCATTAGAGAAAGGTGATGAGATCCTTTATTATTGGGATTCCATCTAAAATACTGCATTCATTTGTAGTGTTTAACTGTAGTAGACTGACAAAATGTGAGTTATTCTGAAAAGACCAGCAGATTTCTGGAGTGGTTAATGAAAAGCAACTTTACAGGTAACACTTGTGCAATTAACAAAGTTGTCCAAATGGAGAAAAATTCTAAGATTCCCATGAATAAATGAAAAGGATTCTTTTACCTCAATAGGAAGGAAAACCTTCTTCCAGGGGTCTAAATTCAGTAAATGTATAGCCTGCAGAGAAAAAAGGTAGAAACACTTCTTCAGTGCTTGTAGAACAATGGTAGAAAAGGTTTGAGAAAATAATACTTTATTGGATGAGGGAGATATTACTTAATAAAATGCTTCTCAATATAATAGTTTTGATTAAAGAATTGGTGACTAGGAAATTCTCTGATACACAGAGGAGATATTATCATCCCATAATATGAGATGGTATTGGAAAATACTGCTGTGAAGTATCTGAGAAAAACACAATCCAAAATTTTCATCAAATATCCAATAGAGATTATTACTCCTGTTTTCCAAAGGGCTACAGCTAACTTACTGAAGCTCGTCAGCTAAAAGTTTTCATTAACTGTTCTTCAATTATGGAAGATTCTTTTGGGAATTTCCTTGCTAAAGTCTCATTGATACACAAGCTGTGTTGCTACTGAGTGCCCACATTATTAACTGGGCTCCATAAGTGGCCTCATTTTTCTAAGGGTTGCCTGTTTCTAAGTAGGCTTTTGCATCTCATTATAGATTCACTGTGACCTAGATGAGGAACTGAAGGGCTCATGCTATTTGAGTCTCTGCCAACTCTGGTGTTACTAATTTTCTATGATGAACAGATCTGTAGGTACACTGGGCTTATCCCAGGAACTCAGTAGCTCATTCATAAAATACAGGACAAAATATCTGCTTTACTTTTTGAAATAGTTAATTTCCACATCTTCACTAATGTGTATGAACTGTTTCAACTTTATAAATCTTTTTTTGGTGCCTCTAACTTCCTGTTAACAACAGACAGGAATTCATATCACAGATCACTAAAACCTTCCCTCATAGCAATATCTCTACTTGCTATATGGCTGAGGTACACTTTGAACTAAGAATAAATCTCACATATGCTCCACCTCCTCAAATCCTACCTTTGACAATAGGACTGTATCTCTTTTAGAATTAAAATTCACATGATTCATTGTTTTTGTCTTGATCTAAAGCACCTACAAAAAGCTACATTTCTTTCTTTATCCCAAAAGCAAATTAAAATAAAAGATTTTAAATTATGTATATTATGCACAGGATATCAGTCCAAGCTGAAGTAGAGCTCCACCAGCTATGCCTTTCAAGCAGAATTAAAAAAAATTTTAGCTATATTCCAACGAGAAAATAAACTCCTGCACAAAATGAAGCAATCTAGTTAGTTTGGGTAATGATAGTAATTTAAAAAATTAGAAGGAAATATAGAAAACAATAAGATTTTATCTTTAACTATAGGATGCACCAACCCTTTTGAAGGGATCATGCTACAGGCATTAGATCATATTGTCTGGAGTGTAACACCCAAGAAAACACAATATTCCTACAGCCCTGCAATTTATTGTATCTTTACAAATGGCAGTCTTATTTTAATGAGTGCTCCTTTCACAATCAGCAAAAAGTGTTAACCTTATCCACAGACACTGACTATCTAAACTTTATCTAGAAAGTTAATAATTCTTAAAAAAAAAAAAAAAAAAAAGAAAAAGAAGAAGAAAAAAAAAAAGACTTTTATTAGACTGTGCTTCCACTGTCAAAATGTTTTTGGAAATAGTATTCATACTCATACATCAAAGTGATAACAGGGTAACTCATAAATGGACTTCAGTATAAATGATAATCAATGTGTCAATTTTTTAATGCATGCACAAACTGAATTAGTTGCTTCACTTCTCATGAATTCCAGACTGATACAGTGGAATCAGAAGTTTTGCAAAGGGTCAGGAATGCTTGCATTTCACTGATGAATATATGAGTTTTTAAAAACAGTACTTTTTTGAGAACTGTGCATATATTTTTTTAAACTGACTTCATAAATAGTATGTCTCAAATTTATAAATACATGATTTAAAAGAACTCTGTAGAACACTGTTTTGAAAATTAGGGCTTACTGGTATCAAAACTGTTTCTCAATAGGTATTGTATACAATTTATACATTTCTGAATAGGTATTGTATAGCTAGCACAACAGATTTTTGATGCAGTTATCTACAGTCTCTTCAACATTAGAAACACAGTTAAGTGCAGATAACTAGACATGAGATTCTCTTCCATTTCTGGGTTCAGTTGGATACAACTTGACCACCTCTGTCACAGAGGACAAAGAGGACCCATACAATGTTCAGTATCTTCTAATAAAAGACAGTTGTTCAGATCAGATGCCTAAGTTTAGGTTGATTTTGCTGTAAAAGTAGCAGATATTTTGTAATCCCTGTTTTTCTCCACAGTTCTGTAACACGTTAGTTTCAGAGTAGTTTATGATATTCCTATTTAACGCATAGGATTCAGAATGCATGAGGATGTAATGATAATCACAGTTCTCTGACTAAAACCCTTGAGTAGTATTACTTAAATCAGTAGGCTATCATGCACCAGACTGCTATAAGACTTCCATTCTGCTCTTCTGTGAATGGAGTTCAAACATTTCTTAGTTCATTGTAAATTAGGACTGTGAATTTCAACAGTTTCTGACATCATACTTATTAATTAAGGGAAACTTTGAAAGACAAGGTCTTTGTAAAGATGAATTTATTAGTTTGCTTACTATCCATGCAAACATGGGAAAGGGAGAGAAATATATAAAACTTAACAAGTGACTTCATAAGAAGGGAAGAAAGTATATTTTCTGTCCCATGCTGAAGTAATTTGATAAACATAACAAGTGAAAGTCTTTCAGCTTTTCATCACTGTTTAGAACTTTGATGGGTGATTTTTGCCGTGTAAAACTATCTGTTTCCTATATCATAGAATCACAGAATCATATCCTGGATTCCTTTACTCAAAAGCACTTCAGCTGACACATAAGTTCTATCACTGACCCATCCAATGCAAGTTTGATAAATTGATTTTTGCTCAAGTGCATGATCCATGTATTTCTGCAACAAGAGTAGTTGGTTTCATTAAAATACCCCTATTTGTGACTTCTCTATATAGAGAAAATAAGACACAAAATATGCTTTAAATGTTTTGTTGCTTTTTTTTTAGTGAACAGAACCAGTCTCTTCATTTCTTAAAAATAAATAACTTGACCTTCTTTAATCCTAAAAATATACCTTTAGAGATATACATCTTTATTAAGTCTAGAATTGGTGAGTTATATTGAGGCAACATTTGCCTGGCCTAGCACTCCATTAAGGCATTATTCATGTGCAAGACCCAGATACTCATACATACATTGTTTAACTGAATTAACACATTCATGTTCATTAAATTCCTTTTTCAAATGGTAAAACCAGAAACATTCTTTAACGAAGTTAACAAATATGAAAAATTTCCCAAAGAGAAATGCAATGAACTAGCACCTAAGAACACATTATATATTTCCATATTAGATAACTATTTCTTGACCAGATCAACAAAAAAACTATTCCAAGTTCAAACTCAGGAATGTTTATGAAGAAGAGCAAGTTCTTCAAATGCTTAAGACCAAAAAATGCTATGACTGATTGTGACAAAGGCAGATTTGTATTTATGCTACTTGAAAAGTGCATAAATATGTATATATGTGAACAGAATGCATATACTTCATATATTTATAGGAAGTTTTAAAAAGGAATAAAAAATAATGAAACTACCAGTATTAGTATTTCACAGCAATTTTTCAGAAATATAAATAAGAACACAAAGCATGTAATGCTCAATTGTTATACAGATTGCTAAGCTTCCTAATCATATTTAACACTGGACTTCTACATATTATTAAATGGAAATTTGTACTGAACTCAATACCAGAATTCCCATTTACTTTAATAGAGACAAGATTTAACTCTTGGTCATAGCACAAATAAGGTTATGGTTTATATTCGGAACAGTTACTTTCCATAGAGCACAAAAGAGTGAATACTACAAGTACAATCACAATTCCTGTCAAAGAAAAGAAAAATTGCACCTCAGCATATTCCTGAATGAGATCAGAATCTGGACTATATGGCTTGGACCATTTCTTTCTCCAAATGTACACAGGGTCCAGGGTCATGTGTTTGTCTTAGGAAATGTATATATGTATCTATAAAGAAATTCCCATAAGTATTCCCACATAAAGAAGCCAAAGCAATAATAATATGGAAGTCTCCTCTACTACCCATACATCAATGTGAAAATTATCCATTTGCTTTGTTTCATTCTTACTTAGGTTCTGCACATTTCAGCAAGACAGGTCCACAACTGGAAGTTGTTTCAAACTTCTCACTTCTTGAAACATTAGTGGAGTGTTTATTGGGACTCTTAAGAAGCTGTTCATGATGCTGTGCATATTTGGAAGCTGACCCATATCTGCATTCACAGTTTTGACACAAGAGCACAGACCCTGGGGTGTGAGGGTGGAAGAGGGAAGAAAACATTACCAGGAATGATAATTCTGAAAGACACAAATTGAAATACTGAGTTCTTCTTTGGGCAGCCTTCTTTTAGGTGTGGACTTTTTATAGTTGCTGGTTACCTGGATGCTGGGGGTAAAGTATGCCACTATGCACAAAAACAATACAAGCCAAATCAAAAACAAAACAGCAAAAGCTGTGAGCTTTTTGTTTATAGGAACAAAATACCCTTGAATCATAACAAGGGGTCTCTTTGTTCCATAGAGATCAGTGCCTCAGAGAAGGCTAGAATTAAGGCAAAGACAGGCCTGTGTTTACAGAGAGTGGCTCCATGTTTCCACACTTCTAAATGATAATGGATCATTTTAAACAAAGCCCTGCTCTTGTAATTTCTTATCTGCATAGGGGCTGCCACTCAGGTTATCAAGACCCTTCAATAGTAAGATCTACTTGCTAGGAATAGGGCCTGAGAAATTTTTATATGTTCTGCATGTATACCTATATGTATTTGCACACGCGCACACACACACACACATACATGTACACGTACATACATGCACACATACAAACGTATAAATATATGCATATATATGTACATATGCAAAGACACAAGATTGAAAACCATGTCAGACTTGGAGTTCTATCCATTTGTCAGAACCATTTAAACTACTATCTACACAGTACATATTGAAATTCAACTTTAAGATTTTTTATTTTTATGTACAGTTCATTTTTTTTTCCTCTGGAAATAAAATATCTAAATACAGTCAGACCATAATGTTGTATATGTATAGCTTTCAACAAGACTTTAGCTGAATAAATGCTTTGTACATAGTTCTGTCTTTTCATGGAGTTTACAGCTACATTGATAAAATGGATTCCTCATTTCCTTGATTGTTTTTAACCAATAACAAGCAGAGAGACAATTACAAGTTAATATTAATAAGCAGCTCAAATAACACTGGTTAAATTATGTACAATACAAACCATTCATACAAATGAAGACTAGGATATTGAATTTGTTACAATATTTTGTAATAAAGATAAGACAGCCACTTATAACTTACATGTTCTCCACCAGGCATTTTCCTCTTTAGTGATCAGTTGCAGAATTTTTAAGTACCTTAGCTGGCCTAAACTCAACCAGGTTTAAAGAATCAGAGATTAAAGAGTCAGATAAACATGAAACCAGAATGTCTACCCACATGTAAATTCCAAATGTTTGCCCATCTTTACTAATAACAGGCTTGCTCCATGGAAAAAAAGCCGTCTAACACCACCTCGAATGTGCCTACTGTATGCTGGAAAAAAGTCACAATGTTTTGCTGTGTTCATATAATAAGGAATACTGAACTCTAGACACACATTTTTGCCATTTTATCAAGTATTTACTCCTACAGTAGTATTTACCAGTACAGTTACTCCAAGCAATAGAATACATGAGTGGGGATTATTGATCACTGTGTACCCAAAGGACTTTCAAAGAGATTTACAAAACAGTCTGCATTAGAAACCATTCTCTATCTAGTTAATCCATTTTGCTTGATGACAGTTTATCCTGAAATCTTACATATCAGAAAATGAAAGCTTTCTTAACAGGAATCTCAATAGATGTGAGATGAAAAGGGTGTGTGTCTCTATGTATCTGTTTGGTTTTATTTCAAATCCATAGTGATTTACAACTAGATTGATACATGGAGCTGACTGGGCAAAAATTACATTAGATTGTTTTCCACTAACATATGTGCAGCCATTTGACAGCAGCAGCAGTAGGTAGACACATTCCAGGCAATAGATGTGGCCTTCCTCCTCGAGGTTTCAGCCCTGTCATACGACCTCTTTTATTTCCGAGGCTTCAGTCTCAGACACATGTTGGTCCTCACCCTGATGGGAAGTAGGGTGTGTCACTGTGGTAGTTGTAATCAGGACACACCTTCTGTACTAGTTTATAATCTGTACTATAAAAGGAAATGTAAATACAGATTACTTTAAAGGGCTTGGAGCAGAGCCATGACACGTGGCTCTGGGTCTGCTCCTGATAACAGGTTTTTGAAGGGTCATAGTTGCAGAGTGTGTTCTTGGTAGCCTTGTCAACCTTTTCATACTCAATTCGACAGTTAAAGGACTTTGAATCTTTGGCATCAATCACCGTCTGTTGTGCCAAGTCAAATTCCACTATTTTTGTAGGGGGCACTAGGCTCACAGATACATTCCCTTGACCAGTGGAGTTATGCCTGAAGTAAACACTAAACGTCCCATTGCCATGGTCAACGATTTTCCCAGTTATTAACAGATTTAGCTTCACAGTCTTGATGTTGGAATGAAAATCTCCCCAGCCAAACATTTTCTTAAATTTCCCAGTCTTGACGATGGGCCGTCTCTTTGCTCTGGGCCGAGGCTCTTGCAGGTCTGTGGAGTTCCTCAGCCAGTCCCAGAGATCTTGCTCAGAATAAGTTTCTGGGGCATCATATCGCAGGTCCAAATCTGTATCATTTTCTTTTCCATGAAAAGTCTGTGACAGCAGTCGGCTGATGGACAAGTCTTTGTTACTTTCTGTCCATATGTGCTTTAGTGTGGATTTGGAGCTTCCTGATTTTAGAAGTTCTGTTTTTCCTCCATTTGTTAAATTTGCACAGGTAACCTGAAAAAGAAAGAAGGGAAGAAGAAAGAAAGGATATATTGAGATATGCAACACAAACCCCATCATTCCCACCTGAGACCAAAATGATCAGATTTCAAACTCATAGTGGATTTTTTTTAATTAAATTGTATCTCTGTACTCAGTAAAACAAAACATAAATGTCTTTTTTCCTCTTCTTTCCAAGTAGTTATTTCTTAATTCTCCTTTGCCAGTCTTTCACATTGGCCTTCAAATTTAATCCCAGCCATTCACATTATTCTTCAGCCTCTAAGTTAGTTCTGTTGCAATGCCTGTAAGTGAAAAGTATGTAATGAATTACTGTAAAAACGGCCTATATGTGTCTTTCATTGTACGTTTCTCTTTTCCAAGTGAAGTACTCTTGCATGAATATTCTCTCTGCAAAATGACTGTGTCTTCCTCCATGAGAGTCACATTCATTTATTTTTGCTGCTCCTAGAGCCCACTGTGAGGATGCCGTCTTGGTGCCAGCCAGACCATGCTCAGAGTACGTGTCATTATAAATCTAATAATAGAAATATAATTTCCTTACTCCTTTTATGAGTACACATTGGTCTGTGTCCATGACTAAGACCTTCAGTCACAACTACAATATAAATAATAGAATAATGAAAATTTTAATGAGTTTTGCTTTGGCAACTCAACATACGGTGTGCTGTACCTCAATTAATGCAAGAGGAGTCAGTTTTTTCTTACAGTCCTTTATAAATTAGCTACCGATTTGCCTTGTCTATAGCTAGTATGACATGCATTTTTCCTTCCTCGCTTTACTTCTTTTTTCACATCTTCCTCCCCAAACCAAAAAGTGATGTGTAGAAGACAGAAAGCCATTTATGTACTTATTTAGAAGAAAAATAGAGCCACCAATTTAAAAGTGGTAATTAAAAAATCCTGCAAAACCACATTTTTAAAAAGACAAGATCTTGTACCATGTTCCTACAAAATCCTAAACTTCAGACAGTTTTTCACATAACTTCGTGTGAGAGTAATTTGACTTATTTATATTTTTTCTCTTTGCTTTAATTGTGTGGAAAACAGAGAATAGATGCAGCCTCACAGCTGTCTAACATGCAGCACTGCTAGAGAGCTCTGACAGAGCGTAGCAAGGAGGGCTGGAATTGACAGAGACAGCAGTGGATTGAAAGGGACTGACAACATCCTTTGTCCCATTCCCCTAAAAATTCACACCAGACACACCACCACATCTTTTAATATTTGACTCCTCTGAAGAGGCCATGAAGTTTCTTGTTTTCCTTTTCATTCCTACAAAGGAGATTCTGAGTGTGCTTGGTTTATTCCTCTGTGTTCTCCTCTGATTTACACGCTTCAATCTTACTTGCAGTTTTATTTTCCTCTTCACTTAAAAATGAATTGAGTATATTCCCAACCCAGGAAACCCATTGGAAACCAGCTAGTATTTAACTCATGTTCCCTCCCTACTGGTACAACTGGAATTATATGTCACAGAGGATATCTATCACAGCATGGCCTTTTCATTTTCTAAAAATCATGAAATTGAAGCAAGCTTTCATTAACTTTAGTACTTTTCCAAGGTCAGTTGAAGGTACATACATAAAATCAGTCTGAATTGCCTTAATACACTGATCAGATAGGAGGTATGCCCCCAGCCTTTTACAATAAACAAATAGGTAAATAAACCTGTCACATCCCACACTATACCTCTCCAGTGCATTTCAGGTTGGTGGTCCAGAAGGGTAATACATAAAATATGGGGTTTATTTGGGATTTTGATAGAGATTACTTCCTTCTCTTTTGAAAGGAAGTAAGGATTAAAACGCAGACTAGTATTTTGATAGCCAGTTTATAGCTGCATTTTAGCATCAGCACAGTGAGCCAGGAGAGAAGCAGTAATGAAATGCGCTGATGATGCACTGGTTAATGAAGCAATAATGAAGATGTCACAGTGAGAAAGAAAGAGACTCAGAATATAGTTTTGCTGTGGCATATGGGGAAGGAGTACAGAATAAGAAAAGAAATGTTGATAAATGGAAAAGTGTACCTGGCTGGCATGAATCTGTCATCCTACTATGAATCTAAGTAGTTAGCTAGCAGAGCTAGTACACCTGTATTCTATAGGTAGGATACAGATTGCTTATCACTATATTATTTTTGTTCACAGCTGTTTCTCTTTGTTTTCCTTTCTGTACCCAGTGATTTACATTTCATAGGACTACAGTACAAATTCCATGTAACAAGGTGTAATGCTATAAAAACCTTTTAAAAAGAGGGTATCAGATGTATAAAACTGAACACCCAGGAAAGGAAGGAGGTATTTTCTGAAATAGTTGCTGACTGATCTAATACATGTGTTTTTTTGAAAGCCAGTATATTTCATGAAAATGGATGATTCAGATTCCATGCATGCTATCCTGCTTCATACCTGATCTAACAAATACAATTGATTGTTACTATCATTGATTTTGAAAAACCTGAAAGACTTCTGTTTGTGCAGTTAGCCCCAAGACCTCTGTGATTTTCATTGTGGGTAACAGGCTGCATTCCTGATTAAAGGCCCTGCCCCACCCCAGTCAAATGTTTGTATAAGCACTAGGAAAAACAGTCTACAAGGGTTAATAAAAAAGCTTCAGAATTCATTCCTTTTCACTAACATTTTCCAGCCAACTGCTTTTTCATATACTGTTAGTATACTATGTGCTATAGAAAGTAGCTATATGTATCCTTAGAGACTCACACACCAAATCATACAGAGCATTGCTGTGTAATAGAATTTCTGCAAATGCAGCAGTTACTTTCACATGAACTAATCCACAATATTCTTCCATCTCTCTTCTTTCCAACCACAAGGCTGCAATAATACAGGAAAGATCATGCAAATCCATGACATTTTGATCTCAGTGGTGTGAAAACTAGCTTAATGAAACATAGATCTATTTTAGTGGTGCATGAAAACAAAAGTCAATTTAAAACGGCAGCCCAAATTCTATGGTGACATTTTTGTCCTGTCTTAAGTAGATTTGTTGTACTGTACTTTACCAGATGATACTGTATGGATGTACTGTACCTTACCAATTGGTACTGTACTTGTACTTTTTTTCATGGCTGCTCCTAAGGTGCTGTGCTTTAGATTTTTGACTCAAACAGTGGTAGCATACTAATGTAGCACTTGCTGAAGAGTGTTTGCACAGCATCAAGGATTTCTCCTTTTCTCTCTTGGCCTCTCAAATGAATAGATTGGGGTGTGCACAACAGGTTAGTAGGGAACACAACTGAGCAGATGACCTGAACTAACCAAAGAGAAATTCCTTGCCATATAACATCATGCTTAGCAAACAAAAGATAAAGAGAAGGGTTTAGAGGGATTACCCATCTTTTGCTCAGGAACTAACTGATCATCACTTTACCCATGGGAAGCAATGAGAAGTTTGCGTTACTTCTCCTCTTCTCTTCTCTTCTCTTCTCTTCTCTTCTCTTCTCTTCTCTTCTCTTCTTTCGCTTCTCGCTTCTCTTCACTTCACTTCTCTTCTTAAATATTTTTTTATCTTGAACCCCAATTTTTCTTGCTTTTATTCTTCCTTTCCTCTTCCCTTGCCACACTGGGGAAAAGGGAGAAGTAAGCGAGCAGCTATGTGGTGCTTAGCTGCAAACTAGGGTTAACCCACAACACCACTGCAGGACAATATATCTATACTGCAAAAAGGCTGAGAAAGGGGATTTCCTCCATACTGCATAGCTAGAAAAGTGGTTTTGAATTATTACGATGTCAGAAGTGTCCTTACAGAACAACAGTAGCGAGCAAAAAGATTTAGAAACACTTATCCAATGCTACAAATGTCAGTGGAACAGCACTCAGTAAGCCCAGCAGACTGACTTTCGGTTCCAGTCTTGCGCTTTTAGTGGAAAGTACGAATTTACACTACCTAAGAAAGTTTACTGATACTGTAAAGTACCCAGAAGCTGACTGCCTGGTAACTCATTTCCAGTGAATAACGATAAATTGTTATTCTATTTCTTCTTCCATTTCTAGGATGGAGCAAAGACAGTGGTTTCACTGGGCACAATATCCCAAAACATCTTTTAAAAAGACATAGGAATTGATCTGTAATTCAGTTTTTACTCCATCGTTTTTACATCATTTTGTATCTTCCTTTTTGAGGGTGAAGAATTTTTTGTAATAATGTTTAACATCATTAAATGTATTTTATGAATATGTGCAGTTCATTTAGGGCTAAAGGATAGGCAGTTTATTAGTCTCAGAAATTTTCGAGTTCAAGATGCTGAGACCTGAATCCTTTGTCAGGTCAAACCTGAACATTTGGAGCAGAGAAAAGAAGTTGGAAATGCATCTTGGGAAGCCATGAAGGCCTCAAGTGGTGATTTAGACCCCCTTCTCAGTGTAAAATTAACCATAGTTATTTGACATTAATTTAAGACTGACTAATTTGAGATTTTAAAAAATAGTCAGTCAAAGAGGTACAGAATGCCTCTTGATTTCTCTCTTTTTCTTTTATTCTAGCTCTATTACAGTTCATTACCTATAATTACAGTATTGGTTTAGAAATTATGTATTTATTTCTCTGAATGTATGACTACTTGAGGGCAAATGAAAATGTAAACAAACAATCTAATACTCAAGGTAGAAAATCTCTCTCTTCAGGTAAATAACTAATCAAAACCAAGATTGGCTTTGCTGGCATAGCACTGTCAGAATTTGGCAGCACTGTGTTTGCACATGTTCTGCATAAAAGAATTCAGAATTTTCTTTCCTCTGTCAGATATCTCAGATACAGCATGGGTAGGAGAGTACTGATGGACATAACTATAAGCTGGACCATTATCAAGGCAGAACAGCACTCAGAAAACTTTAGCTGGATCCTGTTTCTCCATATTACTCCTGTAATGCACTGGGGGGATGAAAATCTGGACATACTTTACTGTTCTACTTTTGATCTAATTTTCTTCTATACCTGTCTACACACTGTACAAAGTTACTAGTGGCTTGGAAGTATTCTATTCAGTGAATAATTTCCAAACAAGTCAAAGCCAATATTCTACAGAAATCTGACCATAAACTAAGAAACTGAGAATTAAAGTTAATGGAGATATGATTAGAACAATAAAACACAGTGAAGGATTTGTACCTGTTACAAACTGACACTCCAGAAAGGGAGGACAACATGGAAAACGACATGGATTGATATTTCATAGAAACAGACACCTCTGGTTTTAACTTAAAAGCCTTTTTGCTACATGACATGAAAAGAATAAGGATGTAGGTTGATTGTTCAAAAAATGCAAACTCAGATGAATCTGATAAATGGAACAGTAAATCCTGACCTACTGTGAACACAAAAGGAGCTATGCAGGTTCAAACCGAAGACATTTAGAAAAACATCCTGTCTCCCACAGCACCTATAAGAGATGCCTGGAGAAGAGCAAGAACATGGCAAGCATATGATAGTCCCCTAATTTCTTCCCAGTTGTCAAATATTTCTGGTTTTCTCTGCTAGGTATTGTTTTTGTATATGTTTTCTGTTTCAGTAACTCTCAGTAGACTGCTCTTCTGTGCATTTGTCCACTCTGACCTTTTGTAAATTTTTCACTCCATAATTTCCTTCAGCAATGATTTCCACAGCTATATTCCCTCTCATTGTTTTGAACCTGGTTCCTGCCACCTTCTTTGGAGAACTCTTTGTTCTCCAGATGGAAAATTCTGTCTATCCATATTTCACATGCTCCTTCTTGCATTTATTTGCTGCTATACATTACATATTTTTTCTACAAATATCAGTGAGTGCAAAATTTGATAATTTCTAGCCTACTTGTAGGCTGCCTGAACATGCCTCAGCTATATCTATCTATTCATAATAGTAAGCAAATATTGACCACTTTTCCAGCCTTGAGTACCAGCCTCCTTGGTCACACAAACAATCTGTTGTATAGAAGCTATTCTATACCTATACCTTTGGATTTTCATTTTCTCCTCCTCTGAAGCCTCCTTGGTTCTACTCCCAGTTCTATCTTTAGGATGGGGAGACGGAATGGCACACAGAAATCAAGACGTGGCAGAATGATGGTCTTATCATAGGTTAGGGTTGGAAAGTACCTTAAGATCATC
>NW_009927678.1:22179-30857 GCF_000696875.1 Nestor notabilis | reverse complement strand
CCCTTCCCCTTTTCCTTTCAGGAAACAAAACTCAAGAAGAGAAAGAGAGAGAGAGTCAAAAGGTTACAGCCGGCTTGTAAGTGCAAAGAACGTGAGAGGCCCATTCTTCCCCTTAACACCTGACATCCCAGGGTACATTTTCTTCAGTATCGAGTCTGGTGGATTAGACATGCAGCTTCTATTGATAATGGAAGCTCTGCATCTCATTCACCATGCACTGCTATTTAAAGTTCTCCTCCTACCCCTGCCTCTATAAATTGTTGTCCCTCCTGCTCCACAGTTACAAACTTAATTAATGGAAACTTGCATTCTGTCATGATTAGACCCAGCCAAATATCTTGTCTGAGTCCCAGACAGTATATAAGAATTCCTGCCTGGAACTCTAACATTCTAAAAAGTTGCAGTAAAATCAGTAAAATCAAGCACTTATTCTTAATTACAAATAAAACTCAAGAGAGAACCTGATATAAAGCTAATAAATGTTAAAACCTTGTTAAAAAAAAACCCAAACAAACAAACAAAAAAAAAAACGATTGACAGCATTTGTGACAGTGTTATAACTTTCATGCTACCGCTCTCTGGCAACCCAGAACACACAGGTTTCCAAGATTTCCATGGCTTAGTGAAGCAGCTTAGAAACACATCCGAGGCACATTTGTTACAGATACAGAACAATGAAAGAGCTAGAAAGAAATACTAAATTACCGGAGTCTTTGCTGCACTTTTCCTGGGATGGAGCCCCCCACAGACAGATGTAGCTAAGATCCACTTGCTTGGCTGATGCTGTAGGAACAAGGAAACAATTACCTCTAATTAGGTGCGTATTGGTACACAAAATGGAAAAGGACTGAGAACAAAGTTAATTCTAAACACCAGAAGTCTTCAGGCAAAAAGACAAAACAGAAACAAGCTTGATTAAGGTAGAAAAGGTGCAGTTCCCAGAAATCATGTCTAACTGGCCTAGCTGCAACAAAATGTTAGGAAGAGAAAGTGAGACAATATGGCTACTTGGACATTCATATTATTAATAAATGCTATGATCTAATGTAAAGATAACTTCCTTTCAAGAAAAGATCCAAGCTTTAAGGTTGAGTGAAAATTTTAAAAATCAATTAACAAAACTGTGGAACTGAGATCATGGCAAAAAATGTGAGTTCTTTGCTGTTTGGGCTACTAGTGTGGCAACTCTGGGTAGTGCTGCTCTCCAGTTCTACCCAAGCAACATCAGTCCCTGCTTCATCTCACCTCTCACCTACCCCATCCTAAACATCAGCCAAATGTTTTCTTTTGCATATAGAAGTGCATATACAGACTTGAACAAGAACAAGTTTGAAGGTTTGGTTTTTCATTGGTTTGTTGGGTTTTTTGTCGGGTTTTTTTTTTTCTTCCTTCATTTTAGTACTATGAATATTGTAAGTTTTGGGTTTTGGATTTTGCAAATGTCTTAGTGTACTAGCTACTAGGGGAAAACAAAGATCAAAGAGGAAAATGGAAATTCTAGCAGTTGATCGCCAGGTGTCCAGAAATACACTAAGATAACTCAAATTTTTAGGACTCAAATGTGTTAAAAATCCAATGAGATGATCTCAAAGCAGGTTTAAAGGAAGACTGCAGAGACCTGCAGCTCCTTTGAAGATTTTACAACCAGCAGTATAAGACTTTCCTGAAGAAACTAATTCTTACAACTTGTTACTGTGCACTGTGGTGAAAAACACTCCAGCTGGTGTGATTCCAGGAAATGAAAACAAGTAGGTTTGAATTTGTCATCTGGTACCTCATTGAAGGACCAATGTAATTTATTTCTTTTTTTCTAAGTCACTTGGATCTTAGAAGTATGAGTTAATACAAAGACAGAGACTCAAGAATCATTCCAGAGACAAGCATTAAATGAGAGTTTAGTGAGGTCTGACCACCACTTCACCAGTAACCTGCCAGGTAACACCATAAAAACCTCACTAGACTTGTCCATTGGCCAGGATGGTTGGATTCATCTCTGTTGTTCAGATTTGAGGCACCACTCATTTTGACCACATAAAACAGACCAGATATATACATAGACACTATTTTATTTTAGTAATATTTATATTTGTAAAAAATATTCCTAATGCCAAAAAGGCCTTGAATGCTGAGATACATAAACAAATCCCCACATCCCTGTCAATACAGCAACAATATAATGTTTGTATCCAAACACTGTGCCAAGCTGACTGGGAAAAGGGAGCGAGGGGTGGGTGGATATAGTCTGGAGAAAGTTTAGAAAAGAAGTCCAGCCACAAGAGCCTACTGTAAGAAAAGAGAGGATCTAGCTCTACTTGATGTGAATGAAGACTTCATAAAGCACCTGTTTGGCAGAGATCCCGCATCCTCCCACATAACTCATTACATTAATCCATTCATACCTGCAAACCCCACCCCATGTTGCCAATGTGCACAAGCAGTGCATCTGTTCTTAAAATAATCTGAATGTCCTAAAAAATATTACAGACATTTTAAAATTTAAACTCATAAAATACACAAGAAAACCCATGGATGAGTAAAACGTGGGGTTGGGGTTTTTTTTTTGCCATTGCCAACACCGGCATTTAACACGTGCTTCAGATTAAAAGTCTGGAAAATTGTTACCTACTGCATATCTAGGCACACTTCCCTGATTGAGAACTATAGGGAGAAAAGACTTAGTAATATTTGTTCCTACTTATTTTCTTTGAAGTTACTGTTACTTTTTTGTCTGTGCACTCTTTTTTGGTGTCATGAAAAACATGATCTTGCTGAAGCTTCTCAGTTAAAAATGAATTCTCAGTAGAAAAATAACCCTAATGTAGATTCTCCCTCTTACCAGGGAGTGCTCCAGCAGTCAACTTCAATTTGCCTTAAAGACAAAAAGGCATCTCTCTAGGGATAAAAATCAATCCCCAAACTGTCAGCAGCAACAAACAAAGTTTAGAAATGTGCTTTTCAGCACAAACAAATGCTTGTAAATTGTCAAGCCAATATGTGAGAAGTGACTCTTCCATTAAATAAAATCATGAGCTAAATGAAAAAAATAGGAAGGGGACAAAGACACCTCAAGTAGATGTATTTTATCCGCCTGGTATCTATCAAGCACACTAGTACAGAAGAAATAATAAGAACCTGTTCTTTACTAATCGGTTACTGATTATGTTTAATATTGTTTTAATTGCTATTAACTTCTTAAAGTACTTTCATTACTCTTTTGGTTCAAGTGCATGTAAAAGTATACCTTCCCCATACAGCTTGGCAACAAGCAGTCTGGGACTCCATCAGCTCAGATTTGCCATCTGAAAGCGATCTACACTCAGCCATCAGGAAATCAGTTTTCCAGCTTGGAGACATCACACACTGCAACAACTATATATCCAGCCATTGCTGGCTACAGATATGCAGCAGGCATGCCCTTTCCTCCTTCTCGCCTCAAGGCCAGACCAAGGTTAGAAACCACAGCTGGAAGTTCTTTCCTTCTCTTCTGTGCCTTGTGGTACATGTGGAAACTGCTAACACCCTTCTGCCTTCCTAAAGCATCCCTGCCTCCACCCAACAGCCGTCTGACATAATGGAAACTGCCTCCACACCCACTCCAGTGCAAGGATAAGGTATGGGGTCTGGCTGGGCAGCCTGTGGGCAGGCAGGGTGACCCTTCCCAGCTGGTCATTTTTGTCTACAGCCACTCCCTCACCTCTAGAGAGAAGGAGGGGGCTGTTTGGTAGGTTTAGTTCAGGCCTGTACCATACTCCTGGATACCATTGCTCAAAACAGACAGGACAGAGACAGAACATACCAACAAAAGGAATCATATAGCAGTGACAACTGGGACAGTCATTACTCCCCATCTCCCCAGGATAATGAGAAGTTGGACTTATCCTTCTATATATGTCTTTCTTATCCTAGTAGATAAGCCCATGATGATCTACACTTGTAAGAAAGAAGAAAAGTCTTAAAACACGCTCAAAATTTGACCAGAGTTCCATCCCAGATCTCCTTAATCTTCAATGAAGCAACTTAATCTTTCTGTACCCCAGTTTCTGATCTGTAAAACCTCCATCTAGAGTATAAGCTGTTTCAAGCATGGATTTCATTATCATATAGGTTTTACACAGTAACTAGTAAAGAACTTTAAGTTCCGTTATCACATGTGGCTGTAAACATCAGAAAGTTCTGAAACAAGAAAATGCTATTCTGTGTAAAGAAGTAGGTGTTTTGCAAAAAGTAGGCTGCATTTTCATAAAAAAAATCCCAACCATGCAACAACCAAAAAAATCAAAAAAACAAACCCTTCTTAGAAAGGATCTAAAACAGACTCAAAGGTCAACCTTCAGGTATTTCTGCAGTTACACCAAAACATCCTTATGTGTTAAAAATGAAAAAGCATGTTCTACAGTATTGAAAAGTCCACAATAAATCAGTTAAAATATAAGATCATTAAAACATTTGAAAATACAAAGTGAATGGACACTGCAGGAAAAGGAAGGTTTCCATACAGCAAAGGCAAGTGGGGGAACCATCAAAGCAAGATCAGTAATAACTGGTGCACAAACCAGTGCTATTTGAGGGTTCTTTTGTGTAGAATGTGGGAATAAAAAATAGACCAAATTCCATGCTGGAGATCCACTGCAAGAAAGACATGACCATGTGCCACTACTATGCTTTTATCTTATTTTCTGTGAGCACAGAAACACCATGAATTGTGAACTTTTATGTAGATCAAGGAAAGAAGGAAAAAACATAGCCAATGAGGAAAAACAGTAAGACAAAAGTTGTCACCTCTTTCTGCCATTACTTTCAGAGGTAACAATACAGTCAGATTTTCACACACTGACGCAACATGTCATGCAATTTCACATACAAAGTTATAAGTGCCAGATAAAGAATGGCTATTGCTACTCTATGAATTGCTTTATTATAAATCTGTCTATGGAGATTACAAAGGATTGGAAAGTGAGGGGAAAAAAAAAAAAATCCTGATTTATCCTGAAAATCAGGAAGTCTAGGCTATTTGCAGCTGATACTTCAGAACAGTCAGGAATCTTTTCATCACTACTTTACCAAATAAATTTTCTGATACACAAGATCAAAGGCAAAGATTAGCTCAGGAATCCAGCCATCATTTATTTTGGCAGTGTGCATATGTTAGTAGATTCTTTTGGTCCTCCCTAGGATCAACATGAGTTTCCAGAGATGGCATGGGGTTCATACAAAAAATCAGAAAGTACAAAGCTATACTGCTTAGTTTACTCACCCAGGAAAGGAAATTAGAACAGCTGAACTGTCTTGCATTCAAAAATAAGACTGTAAACAGTTACAGAAGAGAGCAACAATTCATAATCATGGGTATTAGAGATCTCTTAGCTGGCTACCTCTTCAAGTCAGTACACCATTACTAGAGCTGTCACTGTAACAATTCTTAATACTAAAATCCTTTCTCCAAAATCAATGTATAATTTCTTTTCTTGATTAAATTACTAGTTATAACTGTAACTATTTTTCATTGAATGTAAAACCTTTGTTGTTCTTTGGGCTTCATATCACTGAACCATGTATTTATTTTTTTTTAAAGCAGTTACTTCTCTACCCCTTTCACAGAAGACACTGGTTGTTGCTCAGGTCCACAATATATATGTGGCTATTTTCACTGGGTCCAAAGGTGACAACACTGCAAGTTTAGGATAAAAGGCCAAATAAATAGGTTTAAGTTAGGATTAAATAAATGGGGGTTTTGGGCATAAACGCCATACCACATCCTGCCCTTGGAAGCCAATGATACATTTTGGTTAAGTCAAGTGTGGCAGTCCATACTGCCTCGAGTGCTTGTTCTGTCTGCATTGCTGTCTGCAAACACTTTCAAGCACTGTGTCATATTTTCAATCTTTTCGTTGTATCTGAACTAGAACTTGTATGATTTCATAAGCACAGAGCTGTCACCTCTCGAAGTATCAGGAGCTGCAGTCCTAAGCACAGCGTTACCAAGGTTAAGCCAGCAGTTTTCAAGGAATTAGCAGTGTTTAACAGTTTTGCTTCAATACTTTTGGAGGAGAATTCCTGATCCGCAAACCAGGCTGAATCCATGTCCCGTGCTTTGAGGAACTGACAGGACAAGGGACTCTGGGGGCAGCTCATGAGCAGTGTATGATCACAACTTGAAGGACTGCTGCTGCAGAGTGAGCTGAGGGGAGTGTACAGCTGGGACCTGCAGCTGTTCTGATGGCAGCCTCAGAGAAAGCTGCTGAGTTTTTTGTTTCAGCAGCCAGGGATCTGAGTTACTGAATCCTGCCAGTGGTCTTAAGAACTAGATTGGCAACCACATTTCAACTGCTGGCAAACCATTTACAGCTCTAGAGTTGTAGTCCAGCTGCTCCTAGGTTAAGTTACATTACTAAGGTAGTGTCGGCAAAATCAAAAACGAAAGCCTATGCTCGTCATCTTCACAGTACCACTCTTAACATCACAGGCTTTCACAGTGTGCAGTCTGCTCATCAAGCGTGCTGGACCCTATCAAGTAGGGAGGGCAATGGGGACTGCAATCCTAAAACCTTGCTCTAAAGGCCTATGAGGAAAACAGGCTGAAGATTTCCTAAGGGAAATCCTTGCCTGGCCTTACTAAGAGGTAACTAGAGGGGTGTTGTGCTTTCCCTGTCCACTGCATGAGAGCCAGACAGTGTCTGAGCAATTACTGTTTGATTTGGGTTAAGAGTCAGACACCACCTGGGGCAATGTCCAGATTGCAGCAAGGG
This sequence comes from Nestor notabilis, assembly GCF_000696875.1. Taxonomy (NCBI): domain Eukaryota; kingdom Metazoa; phylum Chordata; class Aves; order Psittaciformes; family Psittacidae; genus Nestor; species Nestor notabilis. Next base: position 24,111 of record NW_009927678.1, on the reverse strand, counting down.
ATACTATTTCTGGAAACACAAATGACAGGTAACACTTTATACATCCAGGGCACCACTGTGTTTCAGTGCAAACCATTAAAGCACAAGCACACACCACTATTCAGGCTGACTTTTTGTATTGGGCCATAGCAATGTTGAGAGCCGAGTCTATCTATCTACAAACTCCCTGACTCTTCACAGCAGCCAATCATAGTATCTTAGAATCATAAAATCAGCTAGGTTGGAAAAGACCTTTAAGACCATCAAGTCCAACCATACCCCAGGACTGCTAAGTCCACCACTAAACCATATCACCAAGGGCCTTGGCTACATGGTTTTTTAACGCTTCCAGGAACAGTTATTCCACCACTTCCCTGGGCAGCCTGTTCCCATGACTGACCACCGACTCTTGTGAAGAAATTTTTCCTAATATCCAGTCTAAACCTCCCCTGGTGCTCTTGAGGCCATTACCCCTTGTCCTATTGCTTGTTACTTGTGAGAAGAAACTGATCCCCACCTCACTACAACCTCTTTTCAGGTAGTTGTAGAGAGCAATAAGGCCCCCCCCCTCCCCCGAGCCCTCTCTTCTCCAGGCTAAACAACCTCAGTTCCCTCAGCTGTTCCTCATGAGACTCATTCTCCAAACCCTTCACCAGCTTCACTGCCCTTTTCTGGACCCACTCCAGCACCTCAGTATCTCTCTTGCAGTGAGGGGTCCAGAACTGAACACAGGATTCGAGGTGCAGTCTCACCAGTGCCAAGCACAGGGGATGATCACTGCCCTGGTCCTGCTGCCACACTATTTCTGACACACGCCAGGACGCCGTTGGCCTTCTTGGCTGCCTGGGCACAAGCTGGCTCATGTTCAGTGACTGCCAATCAGCACCACCAGGTCCCTTTCTGCCGAGCAGATTTCCAGCCACTCTTCCCCAAGCCTGTAGCCGTTGCATGGGTCCCCATGCTCAAGGATGCAAATACTGCCTTACTTTCTGTGCTGTTCCAGGTTTGTCAGATAAATGTGCACCATATCATCCATCGAGAGAGCATGGAGGCAGACAAAGTGTGCTACTGTATGTCTGGAAAAGGATGCTACTTTCAGAATTCTATCATTTTGATTATGGCTATGATCCTGATTTCTTTTGTTATCTGATTTAAAGGGAAGGAAAACTGCAGTAGGTTACTGGTAACTCCAGTAATGCAAAGCTATGGAGGAAAAAAAAATGCTCTGATTTCTGGTAATATGCATGCTCCATGTGGGACCTTCATTTTGTCTTGTCAGTAAGGACAATATACAGATGGACAAAAACTGGTCTCTGAAGACACCAAATGTTTTGTGAAACAGGCTAACCTCCATCAAATGAACCTATTTTTTCTGTTTAGCAGACAATTACCGACAACTGAACATTTGCCGCTGCAGCAGCATATTCAGTCCTATGTTCAAGGGTAAATGGAGGTTAAGAAAATTTGCCCAACTTCTAAATCTGACAATATATTTTATTACCTTTGACTACCTGGCTTAAAATACCAGGTATGTACATTACGCATTTCTTAATTTAGTGCTACTTCACAGCCCCTTTTCATGCTGAATGGGTCAATGGCTTCAAGTTCATGACATTATTTCCACCCTGCCTGAATGACTGAAACTTTGCAAACAGAGCAACAAAACAAGAAATGAGGTTTTTAAATGCAAGGCTCTGGGGAAGATAATAACCCATAATAACTTTCTGAAATTATTATGGTCTTGAGCAATTCCAAGTATAGGAAGACTACATGTCACTATGATTGTCTAATGAACAGAACTTCACAAGCCTACTCACAAAACAATATATTTTTAATATTTAAGCTGCACTAATCTATACCCTTTCTGAGCCTAACAGGTGAAAAAATTGCAGAGCAGAGGTACTTAGCATTCTGAGCAAGGACATGAGAAAGTTTTGCCTTTAAGGAATACAC
>NW_009927678.1:0-22148 GCF_000696875.1 Nestor notabilis | reverse complement strand
CCCTTTTCCAGTGCCGTCCCTCAACTGGAGTGGTTATTTGTCATCTGACACCTCAGAATATCAGGTTATTGCTTAGTGAATGCTCTCTTCATGTTTATGTCTGAAGGAAAGATGAAGTGAGTTCAAAATGCCCTACAAAAGTCCCGACGAGTGCAGTTCCCTGGCCACAGCTCCAGTCCAGCATTGCAAGCTGCACAACAAAATTCCACATATGACATTACAGACATGCCCTAAACTCTGACCCAGAGGGACCATCTTTAAGGTTGAGAGAGCACTTCAGCCTCTGTTCCTCTACACACATTTGGCTCTCTGCTGAGGCTGCTAGCCAGGGTGCCAATTAGTGCCAGCTGATTGCTCTTCTGATGTGCACACCTCTCTAGGAACTGGACTGAAGCTACCAACTCATTTCATATAGGTCACTGGATGTTGACAACTTTGTAAGAGATTGACTAAGGTTCAGTTTGGATTAGCAATTTAGCGGGAAGGTCCTGTAGCCCACTGCCCTCCAACCTCTCTCATGTATGCAATTCTAATATAGCAACTTCCAGGCTGCAAATTGACTACAGTTTCAGAGAGAGGGACATTAGAAAACTCCAGAAGCAAGTACATTTACAAAGATTCCCATAAAGTGTTATTGGCAAATTAAACTGTGCCTTGCCCCCTTAACCTTTTGCTATGTAGATTGCATTTAAAGGATTTCATTAGGGCCAGAGGCCATAGCCTACATTTCAGTTGCTAAGTGAAATGAATCATGCAAGAAATTGGCTTAATTGGGAATTCCAATAAACTACTTGTTTTAGAACCAGGGAATCAACAAAGATTTAGCCACTTTAAAATTTTTAAGACACAAATGGGAAATTTGTATTTAGTCTTAGAATAAGGAAAAAACCCATAATTATAAAGCCTTCTGCAATCTATTGTAATAAATCCACTTCCACAAAACTGTAAGAAAAAGGAGTGGGAGTCTTATTTGAAACGTACTTAATAATTTAGGGCTTAGAATACCTGCAGGAGTTAAATATTCAATGCTGTTAGTCCCATAAAGTATATTCTGTAGTACACCAATGTATATATTCTTTAAGCTGCAACCATCAATTTTATTAGCTAAACTTCTGCCAAATACTTATTATAGATCCTACACAGTTTATTGCAGTGCCAGTCATTTTCATTAGGAGAACCACACTGTGATGGTTTCTTTTCTCTACGTTCTCATTCCCAGTACTGCTGTGGAATGGAAATGGGATGCAGACAGGATGTGCAGTCTGTAGACTTCAGGAAAGAGAAAAACATCGTATCATGCACCATGAACAAAGCTCCTCCATCTCAGACTGATTTCTTTCAAGAACTCCACTGCCTTAGCTGATTTGAAAGAGGCACAGTAATTATTTTTAACCACAACATTAAATGAGTACAACTGCCATGTACATGCAGTTATGTCTGGCATAAGGCAAGGTCACGACTGCATCCATGGCAAATGAACTGTACTTATAGGTCATAGCCATTGCTAAAATCATATGATTTTCATATAAAATCTGGGCTGCCATTAATACAAAATGAAGGTATTACAACCTTTCTGTGGATCTAATCCAGCTCAGACACATCAGTACTCTGGTGGTATGTGAACACGCAGCAAAAATAGAAGGATATCTGTTCAGCAGTGTCAGCCACTTGAGGTGCTCCATTTCCTTGACTCCTGCTCATCTTTGACAGATGATTGTAATGCAATAGCTCAAAGGAGATAGGAAACAGGAGACTGAGACACCCCCGCAGGGCTCCACTGAATTTCAAAGGTGCTAGCAGAAAGACAGACAATAAATTAAAAAACCAGCATAGCAAGAAGTGCAATCTTCAGGCTAAATATATATGGTATATTGTATGAAGAGTCATAATATAGCGTAGCTCCTACTAGAGAACAGCTGTGCAGTAAAGCTTTATGTTGAAGAGTTAAGTTGGCTAAGCTAGTAAAAAAAAGTTTCCTGTAGTGTGGGCCATATGCAGAAGGGCATGAGAAAGCAGCTGGGGACTTTCATGTTCCCCTCACTCCCAGCACTCAGAGCACCCCACGGCCAAGTGGAAGTGGGAGCCGCTCCCCCCTTATATTGGGGCCAGGTTACAGACAACTCAAAGCGACACATGAAAATTCCAGCACCACCTTTGCTGTAATCCTGTCCGTTTCAGCATGACATGATTGCTGTGAGTCCTGGACTTCACAAGGGGAGCAGAGTCTGCACTTTGTGGCACCTAACATAACCACTTTGCTGATGATTCATGCCACTATTGCAGCATTTTACATCTGCTTTGCTCAGGTTCAAATACTTACAGTAAGGTATCAGACAACAAAGTTGAAAATCAAAAGGATTCTCCCTATTATTCATGTTTTTTGAAGACTGAGCTGCACACAGATGTTCCAATGCTTTTCATATAGAAAGAAGACACAGAAATTGTCAAGCTGAATTGCAGTCTTCGGGACTGGGTCTTTACTTGCGTGGATAGGAGAAGCCCACCTATGTTCTTGGATATTTGTACTTTATAAGGAGAACTTCACAATATCATAACAAAGAGGGACCTCTTCCTACCAGGTCACGTTCTATGTATAATCCAGAGCTGTTCCTATTAGGAAATAAATTACTTCAAGTCAATGAGTACTTTCTGATACATATGTGGGAAAAGACTACTGAAAGAAAGCAATTTGCTGTAAGACGAAACTGGACAAATTCCTGTTGGAGGAATGACATTTTTAGCATAAAGAATAAATGTTAATTAAAACTGCCTGTTTATGGACATGGCAGATAAATCCTGAAAGTCTTTAAGTCAAGCCTGATCATCTTTTAAAAATCTATGTAAGAGCCCAACAGAAGTGATGAGCTTGAGACAGCATTATTTAGTGTGGCACTATGGCCTTTGGTAGGTCACAGGGTCAGAGAATATCAGTCACCAGGGCTGCCTTTTCTGATGGCTTTAATCTTTGAAACCTTCCAGTGAAACTGTGTGACCCACAATTAGCAAAATGCATGAAAAATGGCCAAAGTGCATATTTGGTGGCACGTCACGCCATAAATTACCATCAGGACTATTCTGACCAATAAGTTTTCACTGAAATTAGCCAAGAAAAAAATGGGGAAACAGTGTTCCCACTGTCACTGCTGCCTGTCTGCAGACATCACCACAAAGTGCTGATGCACCCAGTCCCCCCGCCAGCCGTCTGCCCCCAGGAGCAGTCGCTCACCTCTGCCAGACCAGCCAGCGCTGCTGCACGGACAAGCAGTTTGTCAGTCCATTGTGTTTCGATCTGCTGGCCAGAGGGACAGGCTGCCCATCCTCACTGCCCATCTGCCTATGGGATGAAGCCATCCTCCCTCCCATCTTACTGAAATCCCCTTGATGGAGCTCCCCATACAGCTTGCTTGTAAAACACCAGCACTAACACCTGACTGTTTTACGGACTGGGAGGCATAAGATGATGTTGACTATCTGTGTTTGAGCCCACAGGAAAACAGGGGATTTCAGAAAGAAACAGGATTTAGAATAAAAGAACAAGGACACCTTAGATCAGGAACACCGTGTCAGGGCACAGCATGCAGGGTCTGATGCGGCTACAGGAATCTGGTGCCCACAGCAGTGTGGGTTTCCCTGCCAGCAACACCAGCAAAGGGAACAGCCTGGAAATGTGCTTCCGTTCCCCTGGGTGCAAACAGGGCTCCATGATCCCCTCCTGCCTCACTGCCTCTCACAGCACAATCTCCCAGACTATAAACAGGACCAAATTCCAGTTTTATGTATTCTTTCACAAAAGTTTTATTTGGTTAGAGCTGTGGTTGTCCTGATACCTTTAGTCACAAAAACAAACATATTAAAAATAACATTATTAAAGAGATAGTCATCCCCAAGCCAAGACACTGAAATCAAACCAAACATAAAGAACCAGGAAAACACACTGTAACTCACTCAAGAGTGTTACAAAATGCTATCACTGCAGAAAACCACAAAAGTAATAAAAGTAACTTCGACCTTAGTAGCTTTTAAAGTGTTAGGTAGTGATGGAAATTTTCTAACCTAGTTTAAGGAATCTATTCTGTTCTTCAACATCCTTTTTCCTTTTCTCTCTAATATGAAACTGTGAAAGTATCCAATATTTTTTCTAAGATGAAGTGTAAGAAATGAATCTATTATTTGATGAAAAATTACCTTAAATAATGACAATACTTTAATAACATCTACAGCCACCACAATTCTTTTACCCCTCTTGGGAAGGTTTTCCCATGTGTGGGAGTGAACTAGGAACTAAACATCTCTGTAAACACAATTTGAGCACTGAATTAGAGTATGGTTCCTAAATCACTTGAGAATATAAATTAAGCTTCTTGGTCATTTGGTCTCGTAATATTTTTATTTCTCTCCCTATGTCTATTTAGATTGAAGGTGTACGTCAGTTTATTTTCACAGCAAAAGACAGCAGCTGTAATGCAGACTCCAATACATATTTTAAAAATAGTATTTCTGAGGTTCCCTTTCTTTCACACTCCCACACTGCAGAGAAAATAAAACACACTTGAGTAAAGAAAAAATGCTATAGATAAAAATCACAGCTTGTATTCTGTATCCTGCAAGTATATTCCAGGCCAAATTACAAAGTCAAAAATAGACATCTTTTGCTTCCTAACACATACAAATGGGGTGAACTATTTTGTTTTATGAATTGCATCTTCAAAGTTTTTTCTGGGTTACTTTGCTGGATTTGGGTGTTTAAACATCTTACAAGCAGGAAAACAAGTTTCAGAGGCAAAAAGGCAGCTAGGATTGCTGGCTGATCAGAAGGAGATTTCTTAGTTTATCACACCCACAGAACACCATCTGCAGATCTTCCAGTGTCTCTTTTCTATAGTTTAGAGAGTAATTTGCTTAACTGCAAGCTCAAAAAATTCTGCACACAACAAAGTTGCATAGACAGGCAAAAGGGCAAAGGTGGAGTAGCTATCCACTGTGTACTTGTTGCTCAGTCTAATGCTTCTGGAAAGACACAGCTCATCACCCCGTCTGGCTTTGCAGAGAATGTGTGGTAAGTCTGACACTTCCTGAGCATCAGGAAGCAAACTCATTCAGCATGTGCCATAAAATTGTTTTGTTTACATGCAGTGAAATGTACAAATAAAGGACAGAAACACAGCAACTCTATTCTTCTACATAAGAAAGGGGAGATCACGTTAAGATTAGTGACTGTAGAACATATAGGACCCTCCAACCAGAGAAAACAGACCCATTCCTATATGAGTTTTTGTTCTCGAATAGCTAAGTTCCCTGCTGCTTATTGCAGGAAATAGATTTTCCTTTTATACAATTTACTCAGGGAATCAAATAGAAGACGAAAAAACCAGAATTAAGCCATATTTCAGAATCTTACCTTGAGCTGTACAACCTTCCTTACTAGAAAGTGCTAGCCTGCTGTTAGTGGGGATACTCAAGATTTTTTCTCTTTTATTTAATCTACATACACGCACGCAAAGCAATATCAGTCAGGTTACAGGAACCAGTACATACGTTACGAAATTGCAGAAGTAATGTGCAATCTAAACTCAGCCTAAATATTTATCTAGGCTTGATTAATAGTTTACGATACAGTCTTTTAATACATAGCATTAATGTTTCTTTATTTAATGCACAAGATAAACAATGCTCATTTTAAGAGCAGCTTGGTCTGCAGTATTTTCTTTTCTTCCACTGCTCATACTGTAATCCTTTGTAGTGGGCTTTATTTCCTATACATGGTTCAAAACCTGCTATGAAGACAAATTTATTTACTTTGTCCAGGCATTTGTTTGGTGCTCATCATTAGGGGATACAAGTGATTCAGATGTATTATCTTTACTGCAGCATTGAAAAAGTCTGAATCTGTCTTCTACAGATGACAAAAGATGTGCACTGAAATTACAGTTGGAGAGATACAGGTACGCAAAATCTCAGACATCTGGCACATGAGCTGGAATAGTAGATAGCATTATTCATTATTCTGTAGACTCAAAACAGCTCTCTTGTGACTTCAGGAGTAGATGTGGGTGTTCAACACTTCTGATTAATCAGAGTGTGGGATCTCATGGTCAGCATGCAGAAGCTGGGGAATACACGCATGATATGAAAAATTTACTGACTTTACTAAACATCAGTGGCAGGGACAAGACTACAGTCCTATTTTTCAGACTCTTATCTAACTTCTTACCTCTTATATTTCCTTTTCTGTAGTCTCTGATTTATCTACTACCTGCCATACAATTGCAAGAAACGAGCAGTCTCTTCCATTGCACAAGCCTGTCTCCAGGCAGGTCTAACTTGTAGTCTGGATAAGGCAGAAATCCCACAGGAGGTGTGGGCATGGAGAGAGGGAAAGGCAGTATGTGATTACATAGTTAAAGACTGTGTTCTAATGCACATGAACAAATGAGCTATCTTACACTTCCTAAAATTTGCCATTTTATAACGTCTGAGTACTCCACTTTGCTACCTTAAAAATACTCTTTCTACATTATTTTTTCATGTTATTGCCATATGAAATCCAATGCTTTGTATGTCAGAGAACTCACTTATGCCACAATAGAATTTTGGAAGGGCAACAGAGGACAAGAAGAAGAATATTTCCATACAGAACTTCATTTAATTTTATGCTTTGCTTTTTGCTTAAGGCATTGTTGGTTTGGTTTGGATTTTTTGTGGGAGGTGTTATTTTTTAATTAAAACATGGAACTAATTCCATGTGTGTGCCTTTTATGAAAAACCATACATGCTAAACAGTCCCTTGTTTAATTAAGAATCTATTGTCCATTATATATATTGAAGAATAAAACTGAAGTCTCATTTAAGCACCGAGAGTTGGATTACTTAGAAAGATTGGATGAAAAATGAAAGCTAGCTGAATATCTGAATGACCAAGGTGTGACTATCCACAGCAGGACTCTGATACTGTGGGGTATATTGCAAACATACCATTAAAAGTACCCCCTAAATAAGTCCAAAGACTTCACCAGAAGAAACACATTCAAATTCCTACAGTATGTTTCTCTTATTGTCATTAGCATTTTGCGGTTTTGTCTGTGACTTGAATGGAATTTCTTTTCCATTTAGAGGATGGAAAACACCCCGGCTCTTCCCAGCAGAGTTGCATTTTCTATATCCCAGGTTATGCGGGTAACTTTTGCTGGGCGAGCTCCTCTTCCGGGAGCTGGGCTGGGGTCTGTGTCGGGGAGGAGGATGCCCGTCTCCGGGCACGCTGCTCTCCAACGCCGGACCAGGAGCATCCTCTAGCGGCCAGTGCCTTGGGATGTCCCTGCGTCCCCCAGAATCGAGAATCTTCTGGAAGACGGAGAATTCAGCAACTGAGGGAAACGGGCAGAAGCCGAGAGGATGCTCACAAGATGAAGGGTATGGTATTTCCCCCGGTCTTATTTATGCCCTCGTGTCGGACTGAATGGGAGACAATTCTCTCCTGGGCCCCAAGTAGTAGAGAGACTACTCTGGAAAACTCTTATCATCAAGGAACGAGCTCAGCAGTGCTCTGGCATGTAAAACAACAAAAAGAAAACAAACCAACCAACCAACCACCAGGAAAAAGAAAAAAAAAAAAACAAACACCAAAAAAAACCCCAACAACACACAAAAAACCCCACAAACACAAACCCCCAAACAAATAAAAATACACCCCAACACTCACCAATCCTCCCCAAAAACCTCCAAACCAAACCACCCCACAGATCTAACCAATTTTAAAATCCTAGAAGGATGATGAAGGAGGAGATACGTGCAGAGATACAGGTGGGTACTGTGTACAAAACTGTGTGAAGTGTGTTACATTTGCATTAATTTTGTAGCCACTTCAGTTTAACAACAGCCACATTAGATTCTAATCAGCATACAGTGCAAAACAGAGGCCAATGTGAAGAAAAAAAAAAGCCACAGAAAAAAGAGCAATCACATGTGCTTGCCATTTCCCAGCCCATAAACCAATCTCACTGTGGTTTAAAAAAAAATAATAAAATTGCACAGTAAGGCTTCCCCAATTTAACTGCTTGGGAAGTTTACAGATTTTGGCACAGATGTGGACTGAAGTTTGTCTCTATACTATTATTATGATCCAAGATTAAGGCAAGTAAAAAGCTTCTGGTGGATATGTTCTGGCTGAAAACATAAATTAGTTTGTTAGGGCATAAATCACACAGCAAGGTAAAGCAATTAGAAGGCAAAGCACAAGTGTCTAATATCTTACAGCCCATGAGGATTGCATCTGGGACCAGAAATGGCCACCTCAAGAGCTGCAGGATGAGGAACAGGACCGAGAGCACACTGGGGTTTGGTAGCGACACTGGCTTTCATGAGGCTCCCCACCTCACAGCTGTGCTCTTGGCTCTTTTCCTTTGATTGGCTGCTTTCTCTCAGGCAGCATTTCTCTCAGCCTTCCAAACAAATCAAAACCCAGCACACTCACCTGGGCTGCTCCTAAAATTCTAAAGCATTCTAGCCATGTCTGGGTTAGGAAAATAGGTAGCATACTTAGACAGGTATGACAGCAAGAATGACAAGTGCAGACAGTATATTCATGAAAATGACTATGTTTGACTTCCAGGCAAAGCTTAAAATTTGACATGTCCAAATGGGTAATATTTTGAAATTAAATTTGCTTATTTACCTTAAGTTTCTACTGAGGATCATTTTAGTGAATTTTTGCCATGTTTTAAAGCAGCCTGTATTTGCCTGTCTTCTCATGAAAGGAAAGCATGACTCAGTTTTCTTCCATTTGTGACTGGATGCAGTTAGAGACAGGCGAGCACCATGCCAGGAGCAATGACTAAGCCACCATGTGTCTTTGTGGATTATCCTTGACCTGGGCACTATGAGCAGTGCATATGTAATCTGCATTCCAGCAAGCTCAACCAGACTTGGCTGCACAAGGGTGCTGGCCCTAATGTACCCATCACCAAAGAGAAGTAGATAAAGACATTTAAGTATTCCTAATGTTCCCTAGACCCACAAGACTCATCCCAAGCAGTGTGTTGAGAGCAGTATGTCTGCCACACTGCTGTACACTGAACAAACAAACAAATTCACAGGAAAAAAACCAAAATGGCTTCTGGCAGTGACAACTACCCTCCAGTTACTTAAAGAAAGTAAAGGTCCTATAAAGGAATCATGGCGACTAATGTTCAAACATACGGCACAAGTCATATGCATTGCTGATGGAGTGTTACAAACCGTCCTTTATATTGAAGTGCAGTGGAAACCAATAAACTTTTCTGGTAAAGATACAACATAATAGGGAACCAAATATAAATTCTTAAGTTTCAGTCAGACCTTAAATCAGGTCATGGCATGGCACAGATACTTGCAAGTGGCAAATCTGCCAGTCCTTTCTGGTTTTCTTGCTTTTGTTAAAGTGTTAGAGAAGGCTGCCTGATGAACCATTGCTCTTCTCCCTCTCTTCGTTTCACTGACCTGGAACCTGGCTGGGCCAATGTAAATTAGGCCTGATTAAAAACAAAATACAGACAGGTGATGAGGTGGTTCAAAACTCTTCTGTTGCCATCTATGACATTTAACTACAAGCTAATTCTGAAGACTTCTAAAAGTCACATTCAGTGACCAAGGTATAATGTTTGATCCAGCAGAGAAACAGGAACAAAAGCGACATATGGATGTCCTCAAAGAAGTGAGTGCACAAATAGGAAAATCAACTTTTTTCACTCTTGTTGTGGCTTATAAGTCAAATACCTAAAGAAACCTGGAGTCTCTCACTAAACATGCAGCTACCATAAATGTACTGCGATAATCACTCAGTAACACTTGAGAAGTTACTTGTTTTATCTGCAGTGCAAAGTAAATACTGATGTTTTAACAGCTAATGACTTTTTATCTGCTCTTAATAAGGAAACTATGCCAAATTATTTTCGTTTCTTTTGCTTTGATTTTTTAAAAAAATCAGTTAAATTTTAAAAATGGCATTTAAATTATGGATTTAAGTAGAAATAGCTACAAATCAACTACAGATAAACATAAGGTTATATTAGATCGTGCTATGCTCTGTGTTACAAAGTTACTCAAAATTGTTCTGAAGCTTTCAAATTTGTTTAAAATGTTTGTGATATGAGAAAAGCAAAATTAGGAAAAATTTAAACTTTTATTAGACAAAGGAAGGGCTGAGGACAGATCACTGCCTTCTCATGTTGGTTACTTTGGCTTTCAGCATGGCTCTTGGGATAAAATAGAACAATTAGAGATGGTTAAAAGCAAGGAAACAAAGAGTAGGAAATTAATGTTTCGTTTTGACAATAAGAAAATCTACCAGAGCAATCCTATGCAAGGTCTGTACCAGGCCTTGTACCATTCATGATGCAGTTTTTCTAATAGGAAATAACAAAAACAGAAGAAATAGTGAAAAGACCCTGTTATGAATACAAAATTACTTGCATACCAAAAGGGTACGGAGAATTATAGAAGATCCTGTCATATAAAGTCATCAGCTTTTAAAATAGCAAGTGAAATTCATTGTTGATAAATGTAAAGTAGTACACTTGAGAAAAATTGACCCAAATATCCATACGTATTTATGCACATATATTTGTATGTAAGTGTATACATATCCTGTGTAACTAATTATACATACACATAACGATACAATCTTAATTGGCTATTACAATTTGGGACAGTTATTGTCTGTAAACCTATAAGTATACCAATTTTATGTTCAGTGGGAGTCAAAAAGACAAATAGAATACTAGAAGCTTAATAGAAATAGGATAGATAACAAATGATATAAGCCCAGAATGACAAAGAATATGTCCAGGTATAATACTGGCAACCCTGCCAAAAAAGAATGTATGAGACCTCTACAAGAGAAAGGTGGGGAAGATGGCAGGGTTCAAGGCCGCCAAGTTGGACGGGCCTTGAGCAACCCGGCCTAGTGGGAAGTGTCCCTGTGCATGGCAGGAACTAGATGGTCTTTTTCAACCCTAACCATTCTATGATTTTATGACTTATGGTGTAAGAACATTTCTGTACCAGGATAAGTTAAAAAGCTATGAAATCACTAATAGGACAGAGAATGTGAGTCTTTCCCATTTGGGAGCCTCAAGTACAGTTAGCAGGCAACAGCTTTAAAACACTGAAAAGAAGTATGTTCCCACATAGCTCTTATCTAGGTCCTGGAACTCATCGCCACAAGATGCAGATTTCATTAAACGTAAATGTTGAAAAATTAAAACGAATTAAAAAAGTTGAAAATGTATGCAAAAAGGTAAACTGTAGCCCATTAAAACAAAGACATAGATATAACCTCTGGCTTAGGACAGTAAACTGCTTGACCCTCCAAAGGATGTGAGAATATTTGTTTGTCTGGCTCTTCATGTTTTCCCACATTTTCCATTCTTAAGCTCTGTAAGGTTTTGTTTTGCTTTCCGTCTCCATGTAAGCTTATGCCTGTAGCCTGCCAACTATTTTAGCAATTATGAATGTGTCATACTTCTCTGTAGAAATTTACTACTGCTGTAATTGTCAAATGTTCACAGCATTCTTCTTAACCTGACAGACTGCTACGAAATTCAGGGGTGCACTTTCAGGATCCCAGAGTAATGCAAGAAGAGTTTCTATTTATTCCTTTCTAAATTACTCATTAACTTTCACCTGGTAGATTTTACATTTTCTCATTATATTTAACCTTGCAATTCTGAACTGCTAAGAATTTCAGAAATGGAGAACTGAATAAAACACGACTTACAGATACACTGTCCTGTGATCATCCCATACACTTAGCCATGAAACGAAAAATTGAACAGCCATTCAAAACCATTGTTTTATCTTAAACTTGTGTTCTGAAAAACACTTTTAGAGATTGATTCTTAATGAATTATTAAAACTCTATTAATGTTACTGATACCATGACCAAAGAGAATAAATTAAAATGAAGAGAAAAATACATAATGAAATACATTTCCACATGTAGCTGGCTTTCACTTATGATTCATAATAATTCTGTAACTTTGAAGAATGGATTTTTTATTCTCAAAACACAAATATCCACTGTTTCCTTTGTTATTGTCAATTGAAAACTCTGCACTAGTCTACAGCCCACAACACATTCTTTGAAGCCAGGTGAGAACAGAGAAGGGGCAGGAAAGGATGCAGGGGAGACGACAGAAAAGAGTTTTGAAACTTTCAGACTTCGTGTCTAAACAGTTACATTTCAAATTCAGGCCACTCTGTAACTGGGCAAATAGTGGAGAAAAGAAAAAGACAAAAAACTTTGTTCATTAAAATGCTTGGAGAGGGTGTGTGTGCAATTATATTCCACCACATTTAAACTATGTTTGTACGAATAACGGAAGAAAGGTAGAGTTGGTTGGCTATAAATTAGTTTAAACTGCATAGCCCAGTTTCAATAGGAACTGTTCACTTCCATTCTTCTTAAAAAAGGGTGCTCAGAGCTTGGTCTTTCTTGAGCCTGCTTGACAGACACAACAGCCAGGCAGGCTGTCTTTGCTTTGCAGGGAGAGGCTCAGGGGTAAAGATAAATTCTGAGCTGCCTCACTCACAGTGTCTCTGTGCTGGACATGACATGACAGTGCCAAAATAAACGTATTTCCAGGAAAAGTTCAAGATGGTCAAAGGTAGGTTTGGATTATCATACAAAAACGTCAAACTGCTCTGAATTCAAGTCCATGTTTCTGCAATTTTGCCAGTTTACCAGAGCACAGCCAAGCAGCGTTAGAGTTCTTGCAAGCTCCACACAGATTAAGAAATCATATAAACTTAAAAAGGATTCCTATCTGAAATCTGTACACCTTTACTAGGGTAGAGTTTAAACCTCCATGGCTGAGGTTTGTAACTGCTACCAGAACACTGCAGAACAGCAGGAGCATCACTAGCATAACCAGTAGATCAAGAAAAAAGCCCAACCCACAAAGCAGCAACTCATGCTTGAAACAGAAAGTCTACTTCATTACTCCATTACCTACAGACGACATCTTAGCCATGATGGCAATCCAGTATTAAACAAAAACTAGTCAATGACCATTGAAATATTATTCTTTCTTTTTGTTCACAGAAACGTGAACATAATTGTCCCTTGAAAACACACTGATACCTCTTCACAGGAAGGGGTCAAATACCTTTAGAATGTTATCATCCACGTGTAAAAACACAGATAACATCTGGGGTTTTTTTCATGTCATGTCTTTATTTTTTTCTTTTCCTTTTCTTTTTTCAAGTTGGTGGAGATGAAATTCTACCCTTTCAAAGTCTGACAAAGACTGGACAAATTCAGCCTTTTAACAAAAGAATGATTAATAAAGTTGTGCTTTATAACACACTTGCTAATGATTTTATGCAGGTCTTGTGAAGTCAGGAAAATTTTAAGTATAAGTTATAACGTATACAATGGAATGTTCATGGGGGAGAACAGATGCTTGAGTTCCTACTGACTAGATACAGCATACAGGCTGTCATGTGTTTTTGCTGCCTGGCTAATATTAGACATGGTGCACATTCCACCTTCTTTGACATAGAATATTTTACCCCATATTCTGAAACAATAACAACAAAAAACCAGCATGTTCAGTAAATTGCTCAGAAAAGAGTCCGGACTATGAATAGTAAGAGCAAACTAATTCAGCCTTTTCATGAACGGACATTATACTGAAGTTTATATGGTCCCATCTCATGCCTCATCTGCTTCTGTTCTTCACAGAAGAAAAAACTTTCCCAAATCTATGAGTATTCCATTGACTTAGTAAAGCAGTTTACAGATTATTCAAGACTGCAGAGGTGTGCTGTGGTCTAGGTACTGTGACTGGAAATTTTGTTAAACAGCAAATAAGTGTTTTGTATCTTCATTGAAAGTAATGAAAGCTGTTCAGCTTGGCCTTTGTTAATGAACACCTCCCCCTACCCCCAAATTACCTCATTTTTCACTGATACACTATGAACCTGCCTTCACAGGGCTCATACTATCTTAAATAACCCATTTGGGAGAACCTATAGATTATCTAGTCCACCTGTCTCCATCATGAGCCTTTCATAGTAGAAGACATTACATATTAGTCTTTGTATATTTAACTACCAGGAATCAAACAAGGCTTATAAGCTTTCATTTTACTTTTTTAGTGTTTTTTTTTCCTTGCACGCAACATATCAAATTTGACTTGGGCCTAAATGATAAACTTGTTCAAATTATTCTGTTTAAAGAAACAAGTAGTGAAATATTTTCATGAAAGATACACTAAAATATCTGGGAAGTGGAAACATTCTTCAAAAGCCCCCCAAAAAACCACAATACGTTTTCAGAATGTGTGTTAAAATAGCCATAATTTTCACAGTGCAATTTTACTCATTTGGGAAATCTACGCAAACTTGCTACCATGTCATTTTCTAGTCAGAAAAATAATCTTACTAATTTCTTAGATGCTGTACTGCATATACCTGATATGTTTATGTAAGTTTAACAAAATCCACATCGAGATTACACCTGAAGGAAAAGTTTGAGCAAGGAAAAGTCCAAGCTCTACAGTTGTAGTTCAGCCTGAACTATGCCAATCATATTTGCCAAATCCCAGGTCCTTGATGACAGAACAAAATGCCTCTAAAACTAATTAAGATAAAACTAGATATTCTATTTTAAGTTTGCAAGGAAACAGAAAGTGAATTTAGAGTAGCTTTTACCAAGAAGTTACTGATAAAAAAAGGAAACTGGCTTACCTCATTGATAAATACATTTTTTCCTTAAATTGAGGAAATACAAACCATAATAAATTTAAAATACAAAAATAGTATAAAAAATATACAATTGTTTCACCTCAGAACAAGTGCTTTAGATAGAAAACTTACTTTTAACATGATGCCAAAGAATTATATTCATTCTAAATGTGTCTGCAACTCATGGTGTTAATTTAAATTTACAAAAACTGTAAAGCATTGGACAAAGCCATTACCTGTGTCAGAACTAAGGTAGTTACAATTCTGAAGTATACTGAGCTCTGACAAAGTCAGACAAACAGAAAAACTGTTGCATTTCTCATATTTGCATGCAGTCAAAAGATACTGCCATGGGCATCTGTGGCTCCAAACATGTCTGCAGAAAGCATTTATAAGAGGTGAGAGGTATATTATCCTTGTAGCTGCTTACAATTTGTAGGATGCAGAGGTGTCAGGAGGAGCATAGAAAAGCATATTTATGAAGGGTATAAGGGGTGTTTCAAGGGTTTAAGGGGTTTTCAAAGTATCAATAACATCCTCCCAAATTCAGGTTCTACACTTTTTCACTAAAAGAAAGTTTCATTGAGAATATATCACCCAATTATTTATTTTTGTTTTGTTTTTTATTATGAGATTTAAAATAACTGTGTGCTTTTTTAATGGTTCACTTAGTCTACTAGATCTTTTGGAAACTACTTAGCAGATAGGTGTTATGAGAGACAAATAGGATACATCAGATGATCTTGCCTGAACTCTCAAAACTGGTACACCCATTCAACAGGTTTCAGTTTGTGAAAACCAGAGTGGAGAAAGAAAAATTATCTACTTCCACTGCCAAATTTTCCCATACTACCTAAGGGAACAGATACTACAATTCTAAGATAACATGTACCTTACAATTTCAGGCAGGTAGACTTCATTCATGGCCGGTTTCTGCAACTTGCTGAAAACTATTTGGTAATGAAAGACTTGTAAACTGCAGATCCTCTCATTAGTCAAGTCCCAAGGCCTAATGCTTGCCCCTTCCACACAGCAACTCTTTGACGGCACTGCATAAACTGATTAGTGATCTTCTTCCCAGTCACTGCCATCAGCACCTGGCTTCAATTATTGCTCATGTGACTTTTGCCACAGGTGATACAGATTCTTCTGTGACCAAATTGGTAATCAATATGATTTTTTGTAAATACACCACCTGCCTTGTCAAAAGGAAATTTCATTAGAAGGTAACTTCTTTTTACTGACTGCTTATGTTGGGTTTTCTGCTGTAACAGTTATTTTTTCTTCCTAGTAGCTGGTACAGTGCTGTGTTTTGGCTTTAAACCATGACAGCTTACAATTCAATAAAGTAATAAACCCCATCTTTAATACAAGGAGGTAAGATGCACTGTTGGTGAATCAACTTACCAAGTTTTGCTAAGGTTGTCTTCCATCCCATCATTTGGATTACAACATAGAGTTGTATAAAGCAGCATACAGCTGAATTCACTGCTCTACAAACTGGCAGAAGAATCAGTTTATAAATGATTGTTTATGACAACTGAATTTTCCAGAAGTAAGTTTAGAGTTAAGTATTTGCTGTGCTGATCATTTAAAAGATAAAATGGGGATCATTTAATGGAATCTGAAGCATGACATGGCTGAGGAGATTATAGTTTACAATCTACACTTTGATTACTAGAATAGCATTTTAAAGCAGTATTCCACAGAAGTAATGGCATAGAAAATACTGCAAAATTATATAGTTGCACATGTACTTTAACTCAGTACAACTGTACATTATTGCCTTCCAAAACAAGCCAGGGATCAAAAGCTGTGAAAATACATACATACTGAGACAGTCAATAATTAAAAAATGAGGACAGTTCACAGGAATCCACATTTCAAAAAAGCAGTTAAAAATAAAAAACAGGCAAGGGCAATGGAAACAGACACTGCCTGGTTTCAAGCAAATGCTATGCAAAGTATTTCCCTTGCAAGAGAAAATTTAACCCAATTGTGAAACTATCTCAGTAGCTTTTCCATCCTTAGGCAATGTTTTACAGCTATTGCTCACGCTGTGCTTCTAGCAGGCAAATGTCATTTTTAAATAACACAGGAGGAATGCAGAGTAGGAGTCAGAGTTCATCCCAGAAGACGAGCACAGGGCTCAGGGTTTAGTATACCGGCCAGTTGGAACCAGCACTCAATGTTTTTTCCTTAATCTCTATTGATTAGAGGAACCACTGTGGTTCACAACAGAGACAGAACGTGTCTGCCTGGTATGACAGGTATATAACAGCTCTCAAAACCAGGCACTTTCAAAAACGATACTAATTTAGTCTAGTGCAGCATACCAGATAGACAGAAAGAATCAGTTTTAAATTGTGACCTTTCTGCTGACAATTGCCATCTGGCAGAAAATGTAGCAGCAGGTCATCCTGTGCCATTAAGCTGTAGGCAAAAAAGCGAATGGCAGAATAATGGTTCATCCTTTGCAAAAACCAGTAAGACAGCCCAATTTTCTAGGTTAAAGTCCAATTACCAATCCAGTTCTGAAATGTTTTGAAAAGTAGAAGATCTCTATTAAGCCTGGTCGTTAAAACTAGCATGCAAAGATTCTCCTGAAAAAAGTTCCTATTAAAAAGGGATATTTGAATCCTTTCTTGCAAGACTTTGGGGTAATATTTGGCTATTTACGAAGTTGTAGGCTTTTTTTCCTTAGTCAATTTTTCTAGCTTTATTCCTGAAGCAGCCATAATGAATGAAAATATAAGAAGCACCCTAAAAGTGACTGTTGCAGTTTATCAGGAGAAATCATCATCAACTTCTTCAGTTGAACAAAGACTAGAATAGGCATACTTTTCCTTTTTTAGTTTTCTTCCTTTTTTTTCCAGCTAAAAGCAAGAGGATTGAATCATCTTAGAGTCTGAAAGACAAGCTCTTATTTAATGGCTATTACTCGATTATAGTAAAACTTCAAGGATTATACACCAAAATTTAAGCTTCAGTTGCTTTTCAGCACTCTCCAATGAATTCAATAACTCCTGCATTAGTCCCCCTCTCCACCAAGATCACTCATCTGATTGCATTATAGAAATTGAAGGGGAATGTTAGGTATCCTTTAAAGTCAATGAGAAATACTTTATATTGTACAATATCAATGAAATTACTGTTTTAAATGCTAGAGAGAGATTTACATTTTTTAACAGTTTAATAGAGTTAGATTTTTTTTTATAGTTTCCATTTGTGTCAGGTTGTTAATCGCTTCGTGCTGGACACATGCTGCACCAGTAGTATGATGGAGAACAGACAATTTCAGTTAGCAGCCAGATTCTCCTTGACGAATTCACTTCTGACCTCAAAGGAAGCCAAACCTTCTCTGCATTTGTAAGGAAAACACCACCTCGTGTATATGCATGGCCAGAAGTGTGGCAATTTCAACTGGTCTTTGTCTTCAGAAAAGAAAGCCTACCTAGCACCCAAAATGAGACTGCTGTGCAAGTCTGTACCAAAGCAAAGCTTGTCCATTCAGGTGAAGCTATCTGAAAACAGTGTTAGGCTTCTTACAGTTTCGGCATGTGAAAAATGAACCGTAACTTTTTTTGGTTTTTTTGGTTGGTTTTTTTTTTTTTTTTTTTTGAAAGCAGAAGAATTTTTAAGGACTCTGTCAAACCAACATCTGCCTTATTGCCCATGAGGAAATATGACCCTTGAAGTCCAAGAAGCACCACACATCTATTACATTATTAATACTAAAAATTGGATGTGAATAAAAATTTACACACTTGTTTTCTTTTCTTTCTGTATTTTCTAAGTCACGCTAAAGGTGATATATTTCCACTGAGGATCTCCAAGGCAGAATTTACTCAATTTTTAAAGTAAAAAGTAATTTTACTTTAAACAACTTTGTGTTGATCAGATGTGCTGAGGTAGCATGAAAACAGAAGCTTCCAGATTTGCTAGTTGTTTCTCAGAAGTGATGCTTCAAGTGACTGGGGCAGTTGCCATGGGTAAACTCCTGGCATCATTAAGATTTTCACAAAGCTTTCCACAAAGGTTTGCTGGGCTAAGAACATTCTACAAGTACTGCTAAAATAAAATGCTCAAAGTACAAACTCGTGGCTGTTTTCCACAATCACGACTGAATATTATTAGCACACTCTCTTCCTACCCCACACTTAAAATACATTTTCAAAAATAACAACCTAAAAAAACCCATGTGACATAAGAAATGCCCAACTGGAAAGATTTTGCTAATGTTTTTGTTTATCACATATTTCTTTATCTCAGCATAGCCATTTCTACTTCAATGTGCCTAAGTGGGTATTAAAATGAGTGACACTACCCATGACCCAAAGCATTGAAAGCAAGTAATGATGGGCAGCTGAGCCCCATGTTGAAAAGACGTTGCCAACCCCCCCTGCTTCTCCTCCCTCACTTTTTCCCAACCTTTTGGCCAGATCTAATTTAAATGTGAATACCTTAAGTAATTGCCAATATTTGTAAAGTCAGTATATGCAACTGCGTTAAAGACAACACATTTTTGTGTACTGTTGTGCAGGGATTTTAGTTTTTTTTTAAATGCCCCGTAGTTGCTGGGAAGGTGCTTGGTAAAACTTGCCTCAGTTGGTGTACAATTGTTTTATACACTTTCCCCTTACTTCATTCTTTAGTGAACATCTCTGGAATAAGTAATTACTGTGGGAACACTTCTTTACAGCAATTCTCAAACAGCAAAATTGGCAGAGGTTGGTTTTATAAAGTTCACAAACTGAATGGTGCCTTATTGCCATAAACAAAGGGATTTTAACTACTAGCATTAAAATACACTAAGAATAACAGATAAGTGAATCTGTGAATAAAGATAAGTCCTTAATTGACAAGAAAATGAAGGATTAAGCTAATGCAGCATTACAGCAATATGCCAGGGATTCAAACTTCGGCCTACATCACCATTTTGGACTAAGTGATTATAAAAGCTTTTTGAATGACAGAAAGCAGGACTCCCCTGAGAATTTTTCTGCCTAAAATTTGTCAAAATGAGTGCAACTGGTACTAAGCCTCAATATAGGCTCTCTAAATGAATACATAATGTATTTAGTTACTTAAGATAATTGAAGTCTTGCCAATTTAATTAAAAACAAGCCACCTATTGAAAGGAAAAGATATTTTGAAATCTCACTACTGGTACCACTGGATGAATTCAATGAATTTATTTTATCATCTTCTGTCTCCTGGCTTTACCTGAGAAATCAAAGATCTTTTGCCTGAAAAGACAGCTCATGCAGAAGTTCAGGAATCAAATCCTGAAGTCTTAATGGGTTTAGCTGAATAAGAGCTTCTCGCCTGGAACAGCAATTGGTGTGCATAAGCTTCTATGTTGCTCTAAATTGCATCTAGGGAGTGTCTTAAAAATATAATTGCTTTTTCATTTGTCCTTGACACCATACCCAACCTGTGTAAAATAAATAAATGAAATTAAAAACTAAAAGTAAAAGGAAATTTATGTAACCCAACAAGTTAATGTTTCAAGAGGTGTTGCAAGCTGATCTTACTCTTGAGTGAACTAGTGGGTGAATACCTCAAAGATAAATGAACTTTTCGTTAATTACACTGAAATTGATGATTTGAAAGAACAAGTTTGTGTTACAGCTAGTGGAAAAGGATATATTAAGAGGCCCTTGTATAAATTTTATAACAGTAGCAAAGGAGGAGATGAGACAGCCTCTATCTACTAACAAGTGCATAATGGCATAATTTACTCCATGCACAGTCAAAAAATATGACAGTCATTTCTTACTCAGGTTGCTGGGTATAGACACATTTCTCTGCTTCCTAGGCTCATGAAACCAAGTCTAAACCCTACAAGAATGTCACATTGTGGAGTGGATCTGAGACCTAGTTTGCCTGAAACAGTTAGAAACTGCTCATAATATATCTTCTCCTGAAAGAGACAGCTAGGGCACTTAAACACATAAAATCTTAAGTGTTTTGTTGGATTGTAATCAAATCATAGAATCATAGAACAGTTTGGGTTGGAAGGGACCTTTAATCTAGTCCAACCCCCCTGCAATGCACAGGGACGCCTTCCACTAGATCAGGTTGCTCAGAGCCACATCCAACCTGCCCTATCCAGAGACTTTAAGATGTACAGACAAGTCCTGAAGTGTCAACCAGACAACTTGTTTTAAGAGTGAGATAGACAAGGCAGAATGTTTTGCAGCAGCTTAGCTATTCTCTGGCCCTTAAAGAGGGAAGGAGGAGAGGAGAAGGAGAAGGGGAAAATGAAAAGGGAAAGGGAAGGGATATGGAAAGGGAGAGACTAGTTGCAGAGTCATACATTTGCAATATTTAGTCTTCATAAATGAAGTTTATGGAACTTTAAACATTGCTTTAATGGTATCACTGTCTCATGTAAGGTATTTTACAATAGACTTTTTGACAGCCTGCTGCGCATAATCAACATTTGGATATAGATTCTTCATCACATTAGGGAAATATATTTATAAAAATTTGGGAATTTGATTAAAGTTTCACAGGCCACATTTAAAACTGTACTGCTGAAACTTAAAAAGTAAGTGCAAATTACTTAATTTCTGAGACAACATACTGATTAAAAGCTTTTAGAAGCTGTGGATGGTTAGCTTCTCTGAAAGCCACATTTATTTAAGCTGTCTGTGTCTAACTTTAAACCTTGATATTTGAAATGGTTTTCGATTTGAGGATTTTGTTTGGAGTTTTTTGGTGGTTTTTTGGTTTTATTATTATTATTTTCAACATATGCTGATATTTCTCATCCTTTCATCCCAGGGAGATGATCATAAAAGAGGGCTGAATATTTTTTCCACTACTTCGGGAAGATATTTGGCTGTAAAATTCATATACTTTTTTTGGAAAACAGACTGACTGGCATTTCAGAAAAAAAGCCCAAAACATTCAGTTGAGTTACAATGTCACAAACAGACCTAAAGCAAAACTATTAGGTTAGCCTAAATAAGCTGGTATTCAGTACTGGTTTTAATGCTGGAGATTGGTTTACCTCCACAATGTGGACAAGGTCTAACTTGTTCTGTTCTTTCTTCTTACTCATTTGATCTTGTCTAGAAAATGTCAGAAAATATTTTCTACCAGCACATGGGCTTTCCAATGGCTCACAAAAATACAACTGGTGGTCTCAGGTGTACAATATGAAAATGATCATCATCTGTGAGGTCACCCTGCTTGCTGGCACTCTCTGTTCAAAAACCAATAACCTAAAATGCACAGACTTGACTAACATCTCATGCCTAGCATATGTCTCATGAGATCAGTAGTGATGCTGTTTGGAATTGCAAAGTTAAGCAGGAATTCCCTTGAAAGCCAAATTATGAAAGCCAAGTATCATAAATGAAAACAAACAAACAAAAAAAACTCAGATCAGTGTTGGGACCTCTGTTGTTCAACAT
>NW_009927677.1:0-18758 GCF_000696875.1 Nestor notabilis | reverse complement strand
CCGGGCACCGGAGGTTTCAACTCGATAACCGGCGGGCTCAAAAGCCCCAGTAGCGCAGAGGGGAAATGGGCAAAAGTTGTCAAAGCCTCTTTTAAATCAAAGCTCTTGTCGCGGGCTCGTAAGAGGGATTTCATTTAAGTCTGTGGGACACATAACATTATAGACTTCACTAAACAGCTGGGAGAGATTCTTAAATCCCATGAGTTTTGCTAAGCCGTATTTCTACAAATGGTGTTGCTCTGAAGTACATCTTTTAGTTAAATATTCTCATTCTCCCACGTTATGTGAATAGTTTTTCATAAAAATCTAAGTTCTGTCTGAATTAAATCCTAAAGTAACACTACGAGAACCATCCGTTTAATTTTTCTGTCATGTCTGTCCCACGGTACATGTGAGAATTATACAACAGTAATTCTCAGTTGCTGTTGCTGATGGATACAAATTGCTGTGCAGTTACCTATATCACTCTATTGGATATGTTCCTTTATCAAATAATATACTAACCGATCAGGACAGACAGGTAAAGTATATTTTTATTTATAACAGTCAGTACTTTAACAGCAAGCAAAGAATGTAAATAAATCCAAACCAAGCGTTTCTTCCTCAGCTTCCTTCTTTGTATCTTTTCATCATCACTTATCGTCTGTATCTAAGGGGCTGACTATAGGGGCTTGGGTTGCTAGGCAAAAATTCAGTATTTTGGGAAACTTCCTGTTCACAGTACTTGTGAAAACCAATCCAAAAACATTTCCTAATAGTCTGTGTCCTGTGTCAGTTAAACAAAATCTTCCACAGTTAAGAAGCAGTTATTGCAAAAGAAGGAGGTGTTCACCCATTGTCACTGACTCCATTTTTCTCATCTGGACAGCACCTAAATGATTTCCAGTCTTCTCCCCTCCTTTAGCAAAAGCACCCCAAAACTCTCGTATTTTGGAATAGCCTTCGACCTTGTTACAAATAATAATAAAACCTGGAAAAGCTTAGAAAAGGTGGCCATAGAAAAAATGCACAGTGACAATATTAAAAGATGAAATTACTTTTTATTTTATTTTCATGCAGAAGTGGATATGATGATACGAAGTATTTAAATGTTACTGGTATGCATGAAACTAAACTGGCAGCATGCATGTGGTTTTGATTGTAAATCATGTCAAGATCACTGCTGCATCTCCTAGAAGAATCCTTGCGCTGTGCGAGATAATAACCCATTTTTTGTGTCTTTGATGATAAAATCCTAGATTTTCTTCTCAGGATAGTTTTTTTGAGTTCACATCAATCAAGGCATCACTTTCTTTCAAATCTCCAGAACTAGGAAGAAAGAGAAGGAAAAGGTATAATGATGTTATTTAATCCTGGTATGAACAATGCCAAGAATCTGAGAGTCAGATAAGATCTGTCTGTATTAATCATTCACAGAGACTTAAAAGTAGGCCATAAAGCCCATGAAATCCACTCTGTCTTACTGAGTAACTTGAATTTCTTAGTTGTAAAATAAATTGTCCTGCTTGGAAAAAAGGTGTTCAGCAAAACTGAGTCAATTTAGGTTATAATATTAATCTCTTCTTGTTATATAATTGAATATAATGTAATGCTTTCTCTCCTTTTCCGTATACTTCCCCCAAGAGCCTCGCATTTTCTCTCTCATTATTCCTTCTCTGTCAGTGTTACAATACACATGCAATGTACTAATGTACTTGTGGCTACTCAGAATTAACCAGGTATCTTCTATAATCCAGTTGTGTTTTTCTAAAAGTGGACACATTTGTTTGAAAGACAGATTTCAATGATTCTGGTATCAAATATGTAAATGTTCATAAAAGGAGGGCATGAAAATGTGTGTTTAACTAGGTGGGTTATATAGGTGACAGCAGAATTGAAAAATACTTCTACTCAATTTGACCACGGGTCTGAGCTCTTGTAGCTTAGGATTTGGACAAGGTGATGGTACCTGCCTGACCAGGCTCAGGCACTGTGCACAGGTTTGTTTTCTGTCAAGGTCTGCAATAGCCAGAGTGCCCTCAGCTTCACAGAGAAGCGCTTGTGCATGGTGGGCTTCCATCTGTGGGTTTCCCGGTTTACTACAAAAAATATGGTGAGCCAAAAGCATACCGTGAGAGGCAACCAAAGTTTTCAGCTTCAAAGTATGTGTAAGTCTCTGCCGTTATGCTGAAGTTATGGTTAGGATTTCTACATCAACCCCTAGTTTTAATGAGGAATTGGTGACGCAGTGCCTCTCTTGTGGAAGTTCATACAATTGTACAGTATTGATGAGGGAGAAGTGTGGGAAGAGGCTAAGCAAGAGCACAAGGAAGAAAAGAAATTTAAGAAAAATACAAAAGAACCAAATTTGCATAAATGTGTTTTTAAATATGCCTTTTACAAGCACATGCAGTAACAGGACAAGGGGCAACAGTTTTAAACTGAAAGAGAGGAGATTTAGATTAGACATTAGGAAGAAATTCTCTACTATGAGGGTGGTGATGAGGAACTGGAACAGGTTGCCCGAAGAAGTGTTAAATGCTCCATCCCTGGCACTGCTCAAGGTCAGGTTGGACAGAGCCTTGGGCGACATGGTCTAGAGTGAGGCGTCCCTGCTCATGGCAGGGGAATTTGAACTAGATGGCCTTTAAGGTCCTTTCCAACCCCAACTGTTCTGTGATTCCCTGCGAGATTTCTGTAATCTTTGCAAACACATGGTATTCCTGCCAATAAGTGGCACTATCAAGAATTAAAAGCATGGTGTGCAAACTTCCTAACATAATGCTGCAGAACATTTCCGTCCTGGGCTGTGTTTCTGCTGCTACCCTTGCTCTTCTGTGCAGGACTGCACAGTGATACCTGGCCATCTCTGCTGAAGGTGAGATTCACTTGAGGACCAAGCTTGCAATTTAGGTCTTCAGAGGAGAAGCAGCTAGTACATAAGCTGACTGGGAGTTAATAAATGCAGCAGTTTGGTATATTCACTAAATTACCTAACTGGCTGATTTTCTATAGCCAAAACAATATCAAGTGCCACCACAAAAAAAGCTGGCAGCTGAGGCACAGAATCCTGCTTGGAGCTTGAAAATACAATTCAAA
The DNA here is from genome assembly GCF_000696875.1 of Nestor notabilis. Classification (NCBI taxonomy): domain Eukaryota; kingdom Metazoa; phylum Chordata; class Aves; order Psittaciformes; family Psittacidae; genus Nestor; species Nestor notabilis. The sequence continues at coordinate 15,680 of NW_009927677.1, read as the reverse complement.
ACATAGAGGAGGTTGATTTGAATACTGGTTAAACTGACATATTCGCTAACAGAACTGGATTATGTAAAAGAATTTGGGAAAGAGCCAAACACTGGTTTTGGAATGAGAGAAAAGGCAGCAGTTGAGCTGCTCTCCAGCTCCCCAGAGAGCTGAGCTTTGCTCTCTGCCTGACTCACTGGGTCATTTCCTGTATTTATGGGAGCTTTGATATTCCTGAAAGCACGGTACAGCCTCAGCGCTGCATGCCAGCACGGGCATGGAGAAACTGGTTATGTGTTTCTGAACAATTTTCTAGTCAACTGGACAAGAAATGAAAGCATTCTGCAGCTATGGTTTGGTTTCTGTTTTTACAGTAAGCTTCTTAGTGTTGTGCATCTTAAAAATCTGATGGCTGAAATTCCCATGTTGAGAGTAAGTCCTTGGGACTCTCAGTTCAAATTGCAGCAAAAATCTGGTCACTCAAAAATGAATTATAGACTGTAAGCACAGAAATATTGACAGAATTAGTACTCATTTGTCAAATCAGAGAATCAGAAGGCACTTTAAAAACATTGGCTGAGCTGGCTTCACACATTTATGGGAGGGGTATTTTTCCATTTGGAGAAGATGAGGAAATTGACCAGTTTGCATAAGTTCTGCTGTAGTTCTCTGGCAAAGGCAGGAGCTGGGGGGCCAGATCTCCAGGTTCTCAGTCACCTCTCCCAGACCTGGAGCTGCCTTTCTAAGCTACAGTTTACTTCAGCAGAACATGACAGGCTTCCTTTTTAATTCCACTTTTACATGTGGTTATTCAGCCAGGCATGTCACACATGACTTTGGAGAAGGCCAAGCATGCAAGCTGGCTGCACGGACTTCAGAGCAGCCTTGCTTTTTATGGCCAGAGCCTGGCCACGTTTCAGTAAATGGCAGAAGTCCCACTGGCAGAATGGCCCGAGTTTCAGTTAGAAATCTCAAATTAGCAGTAGGATGATGACATAATGGCTGCTCAGGGGTGCACTACAAATTTCAGAGCTGTTGGTAACACATACCAAGGCTGCCATATGCCTTGGATGGCATTTACGTGGGGCTGCAGACATGAGAACATTTATGCAGGGTCTTCCTGCATATGTGTGTATCTGATTATTTTCTATTCTTATTCTTTACTTAATTATAGGTTTTATTAGCTGATCAGTGTTTACAATACTCTCTCTTGGCACGTAAAATATGCTCATATCTCTTTGGCCCTGCCCATATTAACTAGACAGGCAAGTCATAGATCCCTTCCCAATTCCCGTGGTATTACCACTGTCTTTAGGGACCTAGCAAATATGTTTATGAGCTCTTTTAATTTTACTGGGTACCATGTCCTTCTTTACAGAATAGTACTCTATAAACTTTTAATAGTTACTTTACTGTACGGTATTAGAAAAATCTTTAATATGGTCCAGAAAACAATGTATTTCTGACTGAAATGAGAAAAGCTCCAGGAGATGACTGTTGGTAGCTCGACTGGGTCCCCATAAGGATGTCCAGCTGCCTGGAAAGGTTGTGCAGTTTCCTGTCAAGGAAGACTTCACGAGGATAAAGCCCTGAGTGAGCAGCTCTAAGCTGACATCTCAGCGTGCTTTAGGGAGGAGGTTGGACCAAGACCTGCATGACTGGGTAGACTTCCCACTAATCAGTTAGTGTGGAAGGGTGACTTCAAGCTTGGCTTATTGCGCATGGCTCTGATGTAACACCCCCACGCCACGGTGGCTGTGGGGCGGGAGGGACATGCTGCTGGCTGGGCCACTGCTGGCCACCAGCAGGTCCTCAGGTGCCACGCTCAGAGACTGCTGAACTGCGTGTTCTGGTGGGAGGGCTGCTGCACTGCCCCGTGCCACCGGCTGTCCTCATGTGGCCAGTGACACCGGTTTGGGGGCCATAAGTGGCAAGTGCTGCAGAGCACATGGCTGAGGGAAGAAACTGGATTCACGTTCCATTCATCATGGGGGAGGTGGCCAGTATAAACTTGACTCATTTATGGTAGTACATCACCTGCTGAGAAATCCAACCGTAAAATTAACTGGCATGGGTACAAAATGTATACTTTTCCTGATCGGCTCCAGTGCAATTATATCCAAAGGCCCTTTTTACCATCATTCACAGAGCTTAATTGCTAGAGTTTAATATTACAATTAAAAAAGGCCTGGAAGGAGAGTGGAATATTAGGCTCCTGATGAATGATAATTATCACTTTGTGTAGATGGATGGAAAACATTTCTAATTAAATTATTCTTGTAACATAAATTAATAGTGTGATCTGGCTAAAATAGTTCTGATTCCACATCTAGATTATTTCTAAGAGCACAAAGTTTGTGCCAGAATTTCAGTTGGCAGGTCAAATTGTCTTTTAAAAACACCTGACTTTTCAGTCAGTTTAGCAGCTTATTATAGGTTTCTGCAGTGAATGATGCTGAATAAGATGCTGAACATCTTATTCAGCAATGAGAGAATGAGTCAAACATTGCACAGAGAATAAAGTAAAATAAAATAACAAATTTAAAATAAATAAAACAAAATAGCAACTAGCATAATGTTTTAGTTCTAAGAGCATAAGAATTCCAGTCTAACTGACAGGGTTTTGTAGCGTAACTCTCGTGCATTTTCTTCCTGTATGAACTTCATCTCCACCTGAGGATTTTTGTGAGACATAAACCATTAAGCTAATACTGTGAAAACAGGAAAGCTCATTAGCAGCTCTATGGAAAGGAGAAAGATGGGCAAGGAAGGTGCAGGTCGTTAAGGTTTGAAAGAGAAGGAAGTGTGAAAGTCTTAAGAAGAATTACTCGCCAGGTAATCTGCCTGTGCTCTGTAAAAATTCAGTGAGTTTTGTCTAGCTCGCATTTCCTTCTCATTAGTGAGACCTGCAATTAATAAAGTAAACAGACAGATGTACAGGTCTCAGCTGAAGGTGTCAGACTGTACCTCCAGAAGTGGATTACAGATTATCATTCTAAAATGACCAGTAGCTTCCTGGCCTAATCCATGTAGTGACACAATCGGTGCTGACAGCAGCCTTTTCCAACAGGCCTTGTTCGACACTCATTTGAAGTCCATGACTCCAGCAGGGCATTTTTGAAGGGCATGAAGTGGGAGATAGACAGCCGCTTTTTGTCAGAAGATAATAGGAGTTCTGTGTCCAGGCGCTCTCGCTGCATATAGAAGACTGTCCCTGAGATTTTCTGCATGCATTCTCTCTTGTGTATGCAGTACATTGGTGCTTACTGTATATATCAAATTTGGCACTACTGCATCTCTCTAAACATCGCATTAATCCATCTGTCTGTCACCATGGTAACAAGGCTCCCTATTGATGACTAAAGAAGAGCTGAACCATTAAAACTAAATGTTTTAACCAAATGGTTAAAAAAAAAAATAATGGGTAAGCTCACTTGGTGTAGCAGAAACAGTCAAAAATAGGCTAATTAATCTTTTCTGTGCAATATTTTTACTCATGGTTATAGATCTGAAATAAGCCTATTGCTAAAATGATCCCAAAATCTGACCTTTCCTTCTGCACATCTATTTACTACATATTCTGCTGAACTCAGTATTAAAAAGTGTGCATTTCTTTCAGAAGTTTACATGTTCCTTGGTTTGTATTTGTCCTGGGGCATGGAAAGATGAAATGAATATCTTAAAGATACCAAGTACAAAGTAGATGAGAAATGTTGCTGAACATTTTGCTGCACATGTTCTCTTGCTCGCTCGCTTCCATGCTTGTAACATTGCCAAAATAAAATCAGTGAAGTGCACACATTCATTACAGGATCAATGTCTAACTGAGCACTGTTAGTTACTGGACCTGAGATTTTTTGAGAAGCACAACGTTGTGGGAACTCTGACATGAATTACTGAGCTTCATAAATCATTCTGGATCACTGAATTTCCATTTTTTATTACACTGGCGCCATGCATGCTATTAATGGTAGACTCGAGTCTATAATTCTATTAGGCTGTAAAGAGGTCTTTGGTTTTAGAGCAGAAATAAAGCTTAAAACTAACCACTGACATCTCATCTCCTTCTGTGTTCATTGGACAGTGCTTTTGTTCTCTAGAAGGCTGTGTGTTCTCCTGACCCTTTGCAGAGTTTTTTTCCCAAGCCTCTTTGCTTTGCTCACAAGGTTAATGCTAATAACAGCTACAAAGTGGATAAAATGGGGAACCAGATAAAGAAACAGGAATACTGTGTTTCCAAATGCTTTGCTGCATTCACTGAGCTGAAAGTATGATTTTTCTTCTTATGTCACAATTTACAGCTCTTTGATATCTGTTTTAAACTGTGGCCCTGATCTTGTAAGCCCATGAGTCAGGAGGAACTCCTAAGAGCGTTGTGTCAGCCCCATGAAAGCCTGGCTGGTTGGAAGGTCAGATGGGGGCACTGCTCTGTCTGCACAGATAGAGTTTGTACATCTGCATGCATACAAGATTATATATAATAATGTATATATATAGACTAGATGTAACAGGTGGATTTTATTAACTCTGATGTCCTAATGGGCAGACATGAATGGTTTGCTCTGCTGCAAGGTATGTGAACCCCTGGAAAGACCTGGAAAGTCAGCTGAACCCACTCAGTATGAGGCACAGATGCTACCAGCCAGCTGAGGGTTTGTGATTCATGGTTGACATTTAAAATGCTTTCAGCTCAGCAAGAGGAACTTGCAGGTGTGTGTCAGCCCATCAAGTAATAGAACCAGCACAAGCAACTTCTAGCCTGAGCATCTCTTATTCATGGTGGCTGAATCCAGTGCTTCTCCGCTGAAGTGGTCTGCGTAGCAACACTGGATGAAGCCTAAACATGTATGCACTTTGTTTTATTTAGTTTGAGGGTTTAATAATGGCAAACTCTTCTACTTACCAGGAATATTTTTACATATGAATCTACATGTATTTTATGACGTACTTTTATTTAATGTTTTCTGCTTGCCATCTATTTTGAGTAAGGGCTTAAAAGGCAAGTATTTCTTTCCCTCATCTCAGCTCATCAGCTGACCTTCTAGAGAGGGATGTAGGGAATGCGGGTTGCCTCTCCCTGGAGGAGATATGGGGCAGGCAGCAAAGCAGTGAGATACTGTCAATCTGCCTGAGAGAGCTTGGGGTTTGTTCTTGTGTGAGCCTTTCATGGCATAGGCCTCACTGCTGACCTTTGCAGGAGCATTGCTCAGCCCACCAGCTTCTCAGAGGCAGGGAAGGAGCTAAGCTTATGAGGTGTTAAAAAGATGGAGAGTTGTATCCTTTGGGTACGTTGGTGAAGAGGGGAAATAAGCTGATGCTTTTCATGACTTTAAAAGGAAGTGGGAGGACTGGGATTTTTCAATTTTTTTGTATAAAGAGGAAACTCTTGCTTTTGTCCTCTCGAGGAGGTACAGAGGAAGGAAGGAAATCAGTGCTTTTTTTTTTGGTCATGTATGGAGAGAAAAAGTCTGCCCTGTGAGCACTAGTTGGAATGCACATTAATTAAAGTAGTGCCTTTCTTGCCCTACAGAGCCAGGTGGTGCTTGTGAGGCAGTGCTAACGTATTTGCCTGACATCCCAGGGCTCAGGATGGTTTGGAGACAGCAACAGTGCTGCAATGGACATAGGTAGAGTGAAAGACATCATCTTACGGGGCTAATCCACATTGAAGGGTTCACCAAACCCCTCATAAAGAGATGGTGTGAGATGCATCTGGTCACGGGGATTCTCACAGAACACAGGAAACTGGTGTCCCCTGTATCCTGGCAGTGCCTGTGGTCAACAAGCTGATGTGCAATCTCTCCCAACACCACATGTGCGCAGCTTGCCTGGGTACAGGCAGTTCACCCAAGACTGGAAAGCTGCAATGCCTGAAATAAACACAGGCTTTCCAGCCTTGCAGAAGGCCAGGTGTTGCAGAAGGGGGAGAGAGTGCCAGCTACCCACTCTGGAAGAGTGGAGAGTTGACAATGACGGATATTTTTTCCCTTGGTATAGTTGTAAGAACTGTATGAACGTGAATCCTGTCTTTTGTTCCCTGCAGGGGGGAGGTCGCACTGGGAAAAGAGCTGATAATATTTTCACACTGTTGCTGAAGCATATTTTATGGGGATATATATTGCTTGGGGGGAAATCAATTTTATGCAAGTCTAGAATTTTCTGCCAGGTGTTGAGATGTGACATGTAGAGATGGCTTCCCTGGCCCAGGCAGGCTTAGGAGAGGCCTGAGATGCCATCATGATTTCTTGAGCTGTCGCACGAGGAGCAGGTACAGTGGCAGCTGCAGCAAGCAGAATCATGGCAGGTGGGTTTGTTTGCAGTGCAGGCTATGCAAAGGTTACTGGTATGGCTTAGTCTGAGCAATGCATTGTGGTTGGGTGCTGTGGTTAGAGCAGACAATTGCTGAGTATTGTGCATAATGTATAAAAGACAGGGCTGTGGTAAGCAGATAAAAAAAGTGTAGGATGGATTTTGCACTAAAATATGCTACTCTTGAGTGTGAAGAAAGGATGAAGCTAGTCAGCTAGGAAAGCCCTAGGTGTGATCTGTATGCCAAAAACTAGTCTGTATCAGTTGGCTTGGATGAGAATCACAAAAAATGGTAGTTGGGTTCTCATAAATCTCCATGAGCTGCCCCTTCATGCACCAGTAATTAGCTTTTTGTTGCTATTTATCTGTGGAGGAATCCTTCCTAGTTGCAGTTATCTTGAGAAGTGGAAAAGTGCAAGTTTTCACAGATGATTTCCTATATAACATGTTTCTTCTGAGTAAGGTGTCCCTAAAAATCCACCTGCAGTTTCTCCCATGGGCAGTGAGTGCCAGACTTTTCCTCTATTGATGTCCTCTCTCCCTATTCCCCAGCTCTGAGCAGCCATCTGAAGCTTCAGCCATCAACTTTACCAAGTATTTACCATCACTGAGGTGTCCAGGGCTGATGCTGTTTGCATGTAAGACGCAGGCTCTTCACCACGGGTGTTTGGAGACTTTGTTCCTCTATATGTAACCTCACTGTGTAAATTTCCATATGCAAATATCATAGGATCTCAAAGTTAAAAGGGGAACCTACTTACTAGTAACTGAAGCTCTTCAAGCTCAGATCCTCACCCAAGCATTCCCCTCCTTGCCTTTTTCCTTCTGATGTTACGTGTCACCTGGGGCTCTGGCTGAGAGGCAACTAAATTAGGACGGTCCACTTGCTGTTCTCTGTGCTGGAGGGAAGGCAGGCTGAGTGTGCCCCACTGTAGTCAAAGTGAAAAGATTTCTCCACTGTCTGCTTACACAAACCTGCAGTACAAATAAATACATGGATTCCACACTGATAGGAACTCTGGTTACTGGTAAACACTTTCATAGCATCACAGAATGGTTTGGGTTGGAAGGGACCTTAAACATCATCTGGTTCCAGCCCCCTGCCATGGGCAGGGACACATTCCACTAGACCAGGTTGCTCGAAGCCCTGTCCAGCCTGACCTTGAACGCTGCCAGGGATGGGGCAGCCACAACTTCTCTGGGGAGCCTGTGCCAGTGCCTCACCATCCTTACAGTGAAGAATTTTCTTCATACTATCTGATATAAATCTTGCTTCTTTTAGTTTAAATCCATTCTCCCTTGTCCTATCCCTATGCCCTTGTAAAATTCCCTCTCAAGATTTCTTGTAGGCACCCTTAAGATATTGGAAGACAGTTACAAGGTGTCCCTTGAAACCACTTTCGTTATCTTTACATCAAGTCTGAGTATAAATTGTTCTCCCAGCCTCCTTTCTTTCTTTTTTTCCTGTTATATTCCTGCTAGTATTCTGTACCTACATTCCTTTTAATCAAATAAAACATACCAGTCCATACTGCCTCCAAGACTAATCTTTGCATATTATTTATTGCATGAATAATTTTCTTTAGCATTCTGAATAGTTTTCCTGGATCTCCTGGTTACGGTCTTAATGGTTTAAGATGTGATTATACTGCAGACTGCCATTTGCTCATCAGAATTAATTTATGTGAATGTGAGCAGATTAGTATAATTCTACAAAAATTCAGATTTGTAAACTCATTCTCCTATTTTAGTGTAAAAAAAAGCATGTTCTAAAGCCTTTATTCCCAGAATCTTAGCCAAAACCTTCTCTTAACCATGTAAGTAATCCCATACCTTTTCTTATAAGAAGTTCATGAATTTTTTGAAGAATAATTATTGGTTAAAATAATGAATGGCTAATAATCTTACAGGAAAAAAATAGAAGTATGTCCTATTAGGCCCACTAAGGCATATATGAAGAAGATAAGCTTCTAAGAATGCTTAAAAGTGAGCCATCACATTGACTGCAATATGACATACACATTTATTAAGAGAAAATTCCATTTCCATCAGACGTTGCATCCACTAGTCATAGAAGTAATTGCTAAAACTGGTGCCATAAACACTTGCCTAGTTGGGCACGGGCTTCTGAGCAAAGCCCCTCCATTTAAGTGTTCAAAGAAATATGGCAATGATAATTATAGTAAATAAACTAATAAAAATAGCAGAATGTTTTTGTTTTATGCCTCTGACCACATTTGTGTATGATCAGTATCACGTTTCTGTTGATTGTAAGACTTCCTTTCTCTACTGCAGTGTTGTCAGCCATATGATTCATGAGTCACATCTAGTCCTTTGTATACAAAGCTCATTGAATATTCAGATTCTATGGAGTCTAAATCATCAAGTAAATGATATATTTTTTTTCATCCTGCTGGCTGGGGGAGCAGGGATTTGGTGGGGATGGGTTCCAAATTTGAAATCAATTCAGTCCTTGCAGTGCTGCACCCCCAAGTCTGTCATGGCTTGTTGTCTTGAAAACAATAGCTCTGAGAGGCGTGAAATGACCTGTTCTCCCTTATTCCTTTTGCTCATTGTTTTATAGTAGGATGGTGGGAAAAAGGGTGGGTATGAAACCCAAGACCAACATTGCTGTTTGCTGGAAGTAAGTATATGCAGTGGGGGAGGGCAGGTTTGGAAGAGACACAAAACCAAGTCGAAGGCCGGGAAAGGAGTACAGGAGAGAAAATTAAGGCATGAGAGAAAAGCAATGACATAATACTAAATGTTCCCCATTAATGATGCTGAATTTTGACAAAGAAACATTAAAGAGATTTTCAGCAGCAGTTAGCTCCATTTTGAGATGCCCTAGTTAAGTGTTTAATGATGCAGATAGCCCCCCTCTGGGATTTACAGAAGTCTCTAATTGCCCAATTCCTCCAGGAAAACTATTATATATCTTGTGTCAATCCATATAAGCACACATCATGGATGTGTTCTGCTGGTAGCAACGGATGGTTCTGATGTAAATGCTCCCAGTGTGTTGTTCAGAACAGTAAAACAGCCCACAACTATAATTATAAAGAAGGCTTTTCTCAAAATGAGCGTCACGCTCCTGGATGAGCTGGATGGAATCACTTTCCTGTGCTCCACTGCAGAGCACGAGTTCTTACTTTCCCCCAGTACTGTAAGTGGCTGTTTGCTGAGACAGCAGGGAAGAGAAAGGAAGAGGCATTCAGGAAACATACACAGAGGTGGGGGGAAAAAAAGGATGTAAATTGGAGCATATTTGTGGTTATTCTTTTCTCAATCAGGAGTCCAGTCCCTTCTATAGCCCCAAGTAAAAAGTAGGATGAAAAAGAAGAAACACCTGCAAAAGGTGTATTCTTTTACACAGGAGATATTAAAGAACTCAAAACATTTTTACTATTATAATTGGTTAATCAAATTAATTGCAGTTGACAGCATCCCTTTAATGACAGGACCATTTGTAGGTATTATTTTTTGTTTTGTTTCCTATGGGAACAAAACACACGATTGTTTGAAGACTTACACAATTGTTTAAAGTGTCAGTCAGACTTTCCTTCTCTCCACAGAGGAAGACTTTGGAACTTGCTCAGCTAAATAGGCAACAGAGTAGAAGTTTCAAGTATAATTAAGTTCTTGAAAGTTTCCTGAAAATCAATGGAAGACAGACAAATCAATGCCCATGCTGTGGAAAGGACTTGGTCATTATGTACTACCATACCGAACAAGTCATAATGAGGTGGCTTGGGTTTATCTAACAGTCCACCATTACCAGAGGCAAAGGTCCTGCTCTCCCTTCCTTTTCTGTCTTTAAGCTGTGTGTTGTCTCCTCTCACTTTTGCCAGCTCTTGCACCTGTGGGATTTCCCCATGAGCATATCTGGTTGAGTCTGAAGTTCAGTGGCAGCCTAGACCAATCTAACTGCTGCCTACAGTGTTACTTTCTGTCCCTTTATATATAAATACGTTTATAAAGAGGAAAACTCTTTCCTCTTTCACTTCCCTTTGCCTGGGCAATGTGTTCCTGCCCCTCCTTTGTCCCAGTCCTGGATGCTTTGTCATGTCCTTTGCTGAGTCATTTCAGTGTGATAAAGTGGCAGAAAATTAACTTGGTAGGGAAAAAAAAAAGTGACTAGTTTTCTTTTTCTGCTGATAGTTTTGTACTGAGTCAGCTCAGCAAAACATCCGATGAACAGTAGAGAGACTGCAAGGGAGAGTGGAAGGGACTGAGGAGAGGACAACTGCCACCCTTCACTGCTAGTTTGGAAGAGGGGAGGAGAAGGAGGCCTTCCTTCCTTGGTGCTTCTGAGCTGCTCATTGTGCTCAGCCACTTGCCCATCTCATGTCACCTCATTTTTGGTCATTTGGTGGTAGGCAGCTGGCCCCCGGTCAGCTTGTGTGCTGCTCCCACTTAGTCACAGTATGCAATTCCCTTGTCACACGGGGAGTGTCATGTGGACCATGGGGGAAAGCAAGGTTGTTGTGGTGGGGAAAGGAAATCCAGCTCCATTTCATCCACTGCTCACACAGACACTTGTTTTAATATTGATTGTGATGAACACAATATGAGGCCTGGCTCAGTAGTAAGGACTTTAGCAACAGAGATGATGCCTAGAAATCAGAAAGCAGATGTGCTCTGTACAGATAGGTATGATCCATGGTCATATGTTTATTTCTCTGAAGTGGTAACTTCGTTTCCTGTATGCGCTGGGGGGAGGAAAAAAAAAAGTGGATTCAAGAGGAAGTTTACTGAAGAAAAAGTATTTGTTTGGTGAACTGGGATAAGGATAAAACTGTATAAACCATGTTAATCAAGAATCAGTAACGTGGGTGCCTGACCTTCGCTGAAGTATACAGAAATTTCTGTATAGTACTGACCAACTAAATGATGCGGTTCTTCATCAAGCAATGGTGAATGCAAGGTTCTTCACAGGGAAACAAAACATCAAACAAATTGGAATTCATTCTACTGTTTGAGCAGTGTACTTTGCTAATACATGATGTAAGACTGAGGAAAATCATTTCCTGGCTCCATCAAGGGAACGTTTGATGTGCTCCAAGACTGATGACACTGGAAAAATTGTTTTTTTTCCTCATGTAACTGTACTTTCCTGGCCCTTTCTTTTGGTTGGCTCATGTTCTGTGTCAGCTTCCCAGAATGAAAGACTTTTTTTCTTTCCTTCAAATTAGAGCAAAAAGAAATGTTAAATAGGGTTAAAATACCACAATGAGGACTGCACACAATGTTCATGTTTATTTTTTTCAGTTTAAATGGTATGATTTTTGAGGCAGTCTCCCTTTGGCTTTGGAAGCAGTCATCGATCAGGGAAACATGGCCAATTCTGAAAACTTCTGGGTTTTGATTGCATTTTTAAGGCAAATTCTCATTTTATTCTGTATTCTACTGGAATAAATTAAAATCCATAGGCTCTCATTTCTATCCAAAGCAATGAAGCTCCGGGGAAAGAAGCAAAAAGCAGAAGTCAAAAAACTACAAAAATATTCCAGACTATATGGTTAAGTGATTTTCAGATCATTAAATTCTAAACAACTGTGCTTCTAGTGCTTCAGAATAGAAGTCACCCCAGTCAAGAGATACATGGTTTTAACATGGGGTGGGTACACGTAAATACAAAATTCATTCTGGCCTCCAGAGCTTGCCATGAAGAAGCTTTCTTACCTCTTGTCTTCTTAATTTGTCTACTGCAAAGAAGTAGTATATGTTACACTTTGTTGGAAGGCTATACAAACGAGTCACCTCGGTCTTTCAAAAGCAAGAATTAAGAGACATTTAAAAGCTTTTTGTACCTGCTTAAACTGATCACGTTGTAATGAAAACCTCTCTTTCTCTTTAGAAAGTGATTCTGATGTGCATTCTCAGTCTCATTCTTCCTGCCAACTTTTATGAAATGTAATCTCCAGTTTAACCAAAACTTTGTTCAAGGAAATTAAATATTTTGACAAAATGAATAACTGGTGTTGGTAAGACTCTAAAGTATTGGCTCACTGCCCAAGCAGTGGTACAGGGAGAGGTGACTTCTGAAAAACAGCAAAGGAGAAAAAAAAGTTGGTCAGGAAAACAGGTAGAAAACTCTCAGCATTGTGTGCTCTTGACTTTGTAAATGGCCATGTATGATATCCTGTAGTATTCAGCATGTCTGGACCCGCAAGGCTACTTTCAGTGTCCACATGATAATAGCATTAGCACTGAAGTTATATTGATTTTTCAAAATTAATTCTGAAACACGTGGAAAACATGCTTAGAAAAATGCGTCCACAGCAGTGTCTGGCTTTCTCTCCTGCTGTAAGAACATCAGAAGATCTTTCTGTTCAATACCTGTCACTTCCCCCTTCTTTTGTATGGAAGTAAAAAGCGATTGCTTTGGCAGTGTATGATGTGTGGAGCGCAGATCTCCTATGTCCAAAATGCTACAGTTTGCTAGTTTGTGTTTATTTAATCACTTACTTACATATTTTGTCTGATAATGCTTCCAGCATAGTCAAGCATAATCTGCCATGAAGCATGGTAACAGATGTCCTATATATGTTAGGTGATGTGTCATCTCAGCAAATTAGCTCCCCTGTTGTTTTAAGTCTTGCCCTTATGACACCTCCATGCTGCAGACAGGGTAAGAGAGAGCAGCTTTCAATGGCAATAGCTCTTTTGTTAACATTTTCTTAACAAAAAGATAGTCTGTCCTCTTATTTTTGTGCTGCAGCATACTCATCGACTGCATGAAATCAACCTGACTCACAAATAAGAAATCAAAAGAGAACATACCGTAACACATGATCCTACCAAGTTTCATGAAGGGAGAATATTCTTCCTACTGTGTCTATCTCTGGTTTAATCTATTCAGTGCCTCAAACCAATTTTTATTAGTGTTGTGAATAAACGATAACAAATGGTTTCAAGCATAATGTTGAATTGTGTAAATTTTAGCTGTACGAAGTCTTTCTTGTAGGGGAGTTTTCAGATTGTTTTAAAAACAGCTTCGAAGAGGTTTTGATAGTGTTTGTAAAGTTTGCAAAAGGACATCACTAACACTCTAAATTCCAGTGCAATACTGGTACTGATTAGGGACTACAACAGGGTGTCATGTGAAAAGCCCAGTGTGGGGCATTGGATGATCCTGTTGGAATCAAAGTAGATTCACTATTGAAAGTAGAAGTGTGTTTGTTCTTCAAGCATGACTTTTAGAATTATTTTTTCAGGCATGCCTCAAATCCTTTATATATATCTCTCAAATGGTACGGCTGAAGTTCACTTCCCAACCATAATGTCTTAAAACCCAAGGGAAAGGCTGTGGAATGAGATGGCAACTCAGGCAAGGTGCTGGTATTGTTTACCCATGGTTTGCTTCTGAAGAGTGTTTCTGAAATCAGCCTGAGTGCTAGCTGTGAAGATAAGCCACCAATGGCATTTCTACTTAACTCTTAGCTCTTATTTGCAAATGTCTAAAATGTTTACAATCTCAGGAGACAATAGTGCCATTTGACATCATAAAGTCATTAATATCGTCAAAGCATGGAAAGCAGACCTCTAGCAGTATGCTAATAAAAACATGATGAAGACTAAAAATGCTTGTCAGTGAACTACAAAATTTGTCAGCAGCCTTCTGCTGGCATATACTGAAGCTGGGTTAATGAAGATAGAATGAAAAGTTATTAGCTGTTTATAAAGAACATTTCGAAGAACAAAAAATACTGTGATATCTGAGTTATGAGACAGCAGGCAAACTGTTGGCAACAGGTACTACATGAGGGAAGGAATAATACAGCAGCATCTATTACATGTGGGGGAAGGGTAAGCCAATGCATCTATCTGCATGAGAGATGGTATCAGAAACTGGTTTTACATCCTGCTGCCCACTTGCCAAAGGACTACTCCTTTACACACTGCAGAAGAAGACACCCCTCTAGTTTTTTTTCCATGAGGCTATAACATTTCCCAAATTATTCTTGTGTATCAATAACATGGATTGTAGACTCACCAGGAGTGCCTACCAGGCTGCTCTGTGTAATTTGGATACACCAAGGCGGGGGAGTACCCAGTGCTGGTCAATCTGTTCCATGGTTACTTTGTTATCAGGCACTGTTTAGGGATAAATAATTAGCTCGTCATACTAAATTAAAGGGATAAATATTCCCTTCCAAAATTAGAAATGGAATTATGAAAATGGAAAACATATTGCCTATGAAAATGCAAAACATATTGCATCCTCACACTGTTTCTGGTGTCTCTGCTAGGACTACATTCAACCATGAGAAATGTGGGCTGACTAATATGTATCTGAACTTCTACCAGAAATTTCTTCAGTACGTTTTTGGGGTTTTTTAACTGAGGATTGATTCCTACTGCATGTCCCAAACTAGTCCATTCATTGCAGGTTTAAGCTACAAACCTTTGTAAAAGATACATCAGAGTAAAACCCTTATTAGCACTGTGCATGGCTGCTTATCTCCAGCAGTTCACAGAATCGTTTAGGTTGGAAAAGACCTTTTAAGATGAAATCCAACTGTAAACCCAGCACTGCTAGGTCCACTACTAAACCGTGTTCCTAAGTGCCATATCTACATATTTTTTAAATACCTGCAGGGATGGTGACTCAATCACTTTGGCAGCCTGTTCCAATGCTTGACAGCCCTTTGGGATGCCCTTTGGATTGGACATCCAGTCTAAACCTTCCCTGGCACAACCTGAGGCTATTTCCTCTGATCTTATTGCTTGTTACTTGGGAGAAGAGGCCGATCCTCACCTCACTACAACCTCCTTTCAGGTAGACAGGGATAAGGTCTTCCCTGAGCATCCTTTTCTCCAGGCTAAACAACCCCCATTCTCTCAAATGCTCATAATAAAACGTGCTCTAGACCCTTCAACAGCTTCGTTGCTCTTCTACGAAAGCACAAGGACACCAGAGTAGGCAGAAACAACAGCAAGGAGTTTTGAGAGTGGTTCCTGCCTTAGCTGTGGGAAGCCTCCCTTCCTGGGCTTCCTGCCACCGGTGCCACTCTGCACCAGGACAGTACTGTGCAATAAAGGCTCAGGGCAGGATTGCATTTCTGAAAAGCTTTTCCTTAGTGGCTTGTACCTTTCTGGCCTGTGCTTCATGAAGTCAGGACAGAGCAGGGGTCTGTGCAAACACGTCGATGTTGGTGGACAACCCCGTAATCGAGCGTGTGGATGCCAGTGCTAAAGCGGCGGAACGTTTACGTGTATGAGCACTAGTAGGGACATCCCCCCGTTGGCCCATCTCACCAGTGCAGCCGAGGGCTTTGGGCGAGTGGGACAGGAACATGTGGTTTTGCTGGGTGATTAGGGAGCCGCGCAGGACAGCGTACCGCCCGGCTGGCTGGCTGGCTGGCTGGGAGCCGCGCAGGACAGCG
>NW_009927676.1:73810-104988 GCF_000696875.1 Nestor notabilis | reverse complement strand
CCCCGAGTTGTTTACTTCCTTCTCCTAACAATGGCTTTACAGACTTGTTTCACATTATTTTGGTACTTCCTGCAAAGCTGCCCGTGATGGCTTACTCGGAAAAATATTTCTTCCCTTTAACAAAATCCCGTCTATCCCGGGCAATACGAGCTACATACGGAAAGAGCTAACCTACTTCAGTGCTTGTTTTTCTTTGACAGTTCAGTTAGGAGCTGGCCCAACCGACTTCTCCTTTTAATCCACTTTTCTAGGGTACAGTTCCATGCACAGAGCTGCGGTTGTCCCCCGTGGCCGCAGCAGCCGGTAACGTGCGATCTGAGACTTGGGTTGCTTTTCGCTCGGCGTGTAATTGTGTCTATATTAATAAGAGGCAGCTGAGTATGCGAGCATGTAACTGTCAGGGTTATGTCCAACGTCACAGGACCGGCTTGTTGCAAGGAACCGAGCACGTGAGGAAGAGGCCGTACCTGCATAGGCATATGCACATAACCTTTGTTGCTTTGGTGGGGAGAGGCTGGACTGGGTTATTAATTTATGTAACAGCATTTGAAAAGACAAAAATCGTGTGTTTCCAACTTCAGATGCGTCTAATTAGGCTTGAAGTTAGGGCTAATGTTTTTTAAGCTTGTTCATGGTAAGTAAAATTAAAGGATTTTATTGTTTTGGCAGAACGATTTGGTTGGCGTTCAAGCAGTTCTTGATTTCAGGAAGCCATTGCTTGCTAGTGCGGAAACTAGTTTTAAAATTGAGTTTTACCAAATACACTTTTTTTTTTTTCCATTTCAAAAAAGACCAGACACCCCCCCCCCCCCCACACAATAAAAAAAAACCCCCCCCCCCCCCCCCCCCAAACCAACACACATACACAAATCTCCAAAAAAAACCCTCCTGAACATAAAAATGGGACTCTCCTTCATACCTCCCCATGTGGTGTGTTCCTCCCCTTCACCACCACCACCACCCCCCTCGCCTTTAATGAGTGGGAGGGACAGAAGTTGTGACAGGGCAGGTACTGATTAGTTGCTGTCAGTCTGCCCAGATTAACACCTATTTTTAGGTTTTTGAACCTCTTGAGTAATACTAGTAAAATTGGCACAGGTTAATAAGTTGGGGTCCACAGAGCCTCTTAACTGTTCACTGTGAAATTTGAATTAAAGAGGCAGTCTCACTTTGTCAGAAAGATGAAAAGGGTTTGCATGCCAAACATTTACCACGTGTCCATGTTTGTGTGCATGCGTGTACACACACAGCACATACACAGGTCTGGAAAACAAAAATGGAAATCGGTCACTTTGGGTATCTTAACACAAACGCATGAAAAGTTACAGGATCTTTGCAGAACAAATCTGCAGTGTAATTGGTTCTGAAAGGAAACGTCTCTCTTAGCTTTTAATACAAATGTGGCATTTAAAAATAAAACTTAATCTTTGTTTTTTCATGGCGTTTTCTCCCTGTCCTCCCCCCATTTTATCATTACACTGTTACACTGACACCCACTGGTAAAAGTTGATCTGAGATCATAGTTGTAAATTGAGCCTCTTGATGAAGGGACAGCTGTTACTCGGAATAAATAAAAAATAAAATAAGGAGCAAAGAGTAGCTGCTAGTTGATAGGATTTATATTCCAGCATTTCGCTCCCCCCGTGCGCCCCCGGGGGGGGGGGGGGGGGAGGGGACAGGAAAAGCCTTGCAACGTTCTTGATTTTAGTTTTTTGAGGAGTTGCTATGTGGATGCTCCAAGCTTAAGAAGGGAGACCGCAATGGTTTTCCCTAAAAGCGCAGCAACATAGAAATAACTGCATTGCAAGCAGTTTATTTCTAGATATTTATATGTTTGGGGACAGACAACAGGCTGGCACAGGGGACAACAGGCACAAGTGATTAGCGTGTTACTAACTGCTGTGTTTAACGCTGTTTCCCAGGTAAAAAAACTTCAAGAAATAATGGTCATGCTAGAAATACATTTGTGTGGGCACTGACCTGATTGTATCAAAGCGGAGATGAATGCCAGCGCTGTGCAAGTCTTATTTAGTCTGTTTACCATTTAATTCAAACTTGTCAGTGGTCTTGAAAGCCACTTGTGTTGGAGAAACAAGGCTTATTTTATTGAAATCTACCATGGCACCAAAATCTGGTTTGTGAGAGTGTTGTTCCATAGCCCTGCCTAGCACAAGAACAATACCACGTAATTACGCTGTTTCAGCCTCTGAAATAGGCTTTCTTCCAAAACACCCTCCCCTTATATTATTAGACGTGTTCTATTAATGAAATGATTGATTGAAAATCTTCCTGTGTTTACGTTGTTTGGGCAGCAGTAGCTTGGGTTTCCCCTGTCTAGACTAAAATTGTATCCAGTGGAGATGCATGGGACAGCTGTTTGTAAACTCAGGGTGAGACATAACAAATGAGCTGCAGTAAAACCTGTCTGTGACTGGTTGCTTATAAATATAGTGAATATTCTTTGTTTTAAGAGAGAACGGGAACCTTTGTAGAAATAAATACAGAAACAAAATGGACTCCACAAAACATTAAAGTGTTGAAAAGATCTGCCAGGGCTGTGCAGTTGAGAAATTAAAACTCCAGCCTTTCACCTTTGAGATTGTAGTTCAAGTCTTTCCTTACAGTCTTAGTAAAATGAGCTTAAAATAAGTATAAAAAGCAGTCTCTTGGGTTGCCGGCTTGCTGTTATAATTGGTGCAGATACTGTAATTGGAAAACAGGACGAGTGCTGGGATTTAGTTCTTCAGGAAAAGTTACAAGAAAAATCTTTAGTCAGGTACTTGCCGTATCCTCTTGCAGGCTAACCTGTGCAGTATGTATGTGCACAAAGAAGAAATCTTTACAGAAACTGTTACTGAAATTGACAATTTATACAAGGTTCTCGTGCCTGAAGATGTGCTGCACTGAATATTACCTTATATGCACACCATCGTGCAGAAATGCTAAGTTTAGAAACCTGCACAAGGCTGTTAGCAATTGATTTGTTTTGCTGTTTTAGTTTGAATAATAATAAAAGCATGAATAGGGGGCTTGCTTTGAAATTGAGACAGGCTGGAAAAAAGTGCTAGCTTGTATCCTGTAATTATCCAGAAGCACCCTTGTAGACCCAGAATAAAACTCACAGAACAGGCATAAAGCACAGTGAAGAATCAGAGTTTGTGAGGAGGTGGCATGTCAATAGCCTGCCACATCCTTTCTCCTCCCCTCCTTCCCCGAGTGTAGTCTTGTTCTGTTTGCAAGGAGAAACTGCAGCAAACAAATACAAAGGGGAAGGTTGGGGGGAGAACATTTATAGTTCATATTCCAGTATTCAAATAAAATACTGAAAATGCTATAAACAGTTTTATAGTCATTGTTTATGGACTCTAGAATTTTTAATATTCCAACATGTAACTGAATTCTTAAGCCAAGGTTCTGCAATTAATCAGGCTTTTGTAAGTGAGCTGCTATTTGCTAGGGGTAACTTTAAGAAAGAATTTGGACTTAAATTGTTGGTTTGTTTGTTTATGGGTATAGCAAAAAGGTGAAATGCTGAAGCGGTCTGCAAAATGATACATTGTGCACTTGCTTGGGTGAACTGAAGTCCCAGTTTGTGTAAGTAGTTCAAGCATTTGAGAAACCCAGTTGTTTGATCCCTGTACGCAATTTCGGGCTTTGTGCATGTGAGTTGTGGAACATATGTTTTCAGAGGATGTTTTCAGGGCCTGTATCCACTATCTCTATTACAATAGGTAGAGAACTCAAGTGAATTGGAGAAAACACAAACACTTTGTCATGTTATCTAGGCTTTGATTATTATGTGCCCTACTTGGGACTGAAGTGACTCCTAGGGATGCTTGTATTTTTGTCTACCCATTGAAGTGGTCAGGTAAAGCTGGACTAGATTTGAGAGCCAATTTTTCCTTCAGTACTGAGGAGGTGTGTGTCTGTTGTGAGCTGTATGGATGTGGAGGAGTTATGGCACCGACTGGAGCACTTGTTCTTTGCCAGTCAGCTCTTAAATCCTGATACCAGAAGGGTCAAAAACTGGCCAGCTGTGACATCTGAATAATTTTTAAAGCAGTTAATCCAGTCAGAGTGTTTATCAATCCTTGTACCTCGTGGGGAGGTGATGGGAACGCAGCCTAAAATAATTTAAGATAAAAGCTCAGGTCATTGGCAAAATCGTTTAGTTCAGCTGAGTCTGGTTCCACAGATTTACCTTTCCAAGTTACGGTATGAAATACGGAACATTATCCAGCGTATTCCTCCTGTGTGGTTATTTGGCAGGGGTTTTGATACTTCATTGTGCAAAATCATCCCTTCCAAACCTCTGGTTTGGATCTGTCAATGCCCAGGCGATACCCAAGTGAATTGCCCAGATGTTGTCAGTGTTAGCCCACCCTCTGTATGTATCATGATACTTATTTGGGAGAAGGGGATGTCAGGAAGAGCTTTCTATCTTCTTGGGAAGGTAGAGACTGGGTTCTGAGAGCCTGTTACATCCCTGCTGGCAATTGCCTAGGACATTTCCCCACATAATTTACAGTTGCATGGACCAACTGTGGTTCTGTTGTTGATCAGATCATGCTCCTATGGCAACAACATTAATTTAGCTGAGTATGCAATATCAGACGTGCATTTAGTATCTTTTAATCACCTTCAGAGAAATATGTTTGAGCCTTTTTTTGTATAGAGGTGTAGGCTTTCCTTGCTTTTAATTTATGCTTATCTCCTTTCTGATCCATTCTGATTATTTTTTTTTCCTTCATTTGAGATGAAAAGGGTCATTTTTATGTTAACCAGTTTTCTCAAAACCACGCTTTAGAAAGTCCTGATTCATCACTCCTATGAGGGAAAGTGGGGAGGGGGAGCATAGATAAAATAATCTCTTTCTGCTTGACTCAGACCTAGATCATGGGCAAGTAGAACCATATACAGTCTAGAAAAAAGTTAATCAGAACATAAGCTGTATGTAGGGTAGGTGTTCAGGTGATACATTTTTTTGCTTATTGGTGTTTTTATTCTCAAAAAGTACCACTTCACCCCCCACCTCCCACCCCCCCCAGATAGCACAAAGGGAAAAACAGCCCTTGTAGGGCTGGAGCATTGTGGAGATTGGGCTATATTACAAAAAGGTGCTCAGAAAGATGTTATTTTTTGCCGTTATTTTTGAGATTCAGCAACGTTGCATAAGTAACCCATTCTATTAAAACTAGTTTATGGTTGGAAGTGGTTGTGAGACACAGTAAAGGTTTTGAAGCTAAAACTGTGTTTCTGAAAGAGAGTGGTCTGTACTTTGTGTGCCTCCTCACCCCAAAAAACAATCTTTTTAACCCACATAACCCATAATAATGTTATCTACGATGCAGGAAGCTTTTTTCTCCGAGTACAATAGGAATATGTTGAATCTTTTGAAAACAGTTTCTGTTTCTCAAACACCTTTTCTTTTACAGCATAGATAATTAACGCCTTCTTCACAGTGCTTGGTGCCCTTGATACATCTGTTACCTTTGACAGATCCTTTCTGTTTGCCACCTCTTCGTAACATGCTTCCAGTATTTTCAGCACAAAATAGCTTAGTATCTTTGATGTTGGTTGTATACGGGCTCAATTAAATAAGAAAGCTGCTGACAGAATGGTGTAGAGTTGAAACTTGAAGCTTTGTTTCTGTAAAGATTTTGTCCTTGGTCACTTATCTTCACTTTTTGTTGCAAATTGTTTGAGTTCTTTTAGGCAAGATTGTTTAGACTTGCAGGTTTTAGCTAGGGCTGTATTTGTTTTCGCTTTTATAGGTGGTATGTGCAGTAATTAGGTAGAGATGTACACTCTGTGGTCTAAACCAGCAAAAACTTGCTGCTGGTGAGGGTGCCTTTAAAACATGCCTCTCTGGAACTTTCTGGAATATTTGAAAGCATAATGGCACTGCAGCTGTATAGTATCACCCCCTAGTTGCTGGTGGATGGTATCTTGTATTTAAACTAAGCAGCCTGTCTCTGTCTGAGAAGGGCTACCAGGGGTGGTCAGGTGGGCCCTGGGTTGCTGAGCTATGGCAGTGGGAACCTCCAGCCCTGCGAGCAAAGGGCAGTGGAGGTTTAATTCTTTTTGGTGTTTTCAGTAGCAGGTTTCTACAGCCTTACAGTGTGGTGGTGCACAAAGGCAGCTGGTGTAGAGACCCTTTGCTTTGGTAGACAAGGTTTTATGATTCCCAGTTTTGGAAGTGGGGAATTAAAATGAAATCACAGTGTTGGAACAAGAGAGTGAGAAATAAAAACAGATTAGAAAAGACGCAGACACACAATACCTAAATAAAAGGCTTACCAGTGGCAGTAATTGTTACTGCTTATGTCACATGGTATAATGACAGTTTTTCAGGATTTCCCATGTATTAGAATGGGTGAGGATGAAAGGTTGGAATTTTGTTTTTATAATATCTGCTGCTCTTTTCTTAAGGAAAATTAAATAGTGACTGCTCTGAGATTTCGATGCAAGTACATCATTTTGATATCTACATTGTCAAACAAATATCAAAAGCTAATTTACAGTGCAGTTACTCTGTTTCATGCACCGTTCTGGTGTGAAAGAACTAATTGTATGTTACTCATCTTTGCATATATATATATGAAAAACAGTATGACAGAAAAACACAAAAGAATTTTAAATACATGTTTACAGGGGGAAAGCAAGTGTATGTGTACGTGTGTATATATATATTGTACCTATTTCATCTCCTAATGACAAGAGCAGATGAACATGTTACTGTCATGAATTTGCAGCTGATCAGCTGTTTATATGGTACCTAGAGGGGCATAAGTTATCGCAGAATTGAAAGGGATGGGAGCGTACTCACAGAGAGCTCTCATAGGTTCCCCTGCAGTGAGCGTGTGCTGAGCAGAGATGTAAACAATCTCCAGTGTCAATTTATCTGGGATTTGTAACGGTGGTTTCCTGATGCAGACCTAAATACGTTTGTGCCTTTCTGTCTTTTTGAGGTTACAGGAATTGCCCCATTGCCCCATAGCACACAACTTTTTTTCTCCTGAGTTGCTTCTAATATATGTAATTCTGTTGCAAGTATTATATCTCATAAGGCTGATGGTTATTGCTTTTCGTTAGCTAGTATCTAGAGTCTAATTTTTTTGCTTCTTGGGGATTGGCCTTGTTCCCAGGATTTTGCAAAATACTTGCAATGGGAGACTAAACCAGCAGGTTAGTTAATAGTGCATCTAGCAATGTGTGTTGGGCAGAGTGTTGAAGATGTGAATGATTTTTTGTGCTGTTGTAAATCAGCTTCCCCGAAAACATTGGCATTTAAGAAAAAGTGTAAGACGATGAGCAAGACCAATCTGTTCCACTAAATAGCTTTTAAGAACATGAGGCATCAGTGTGTTTTATCTCAAACACTGGCTGACCAAGTACAGGGCTGCTTCAGCTTCAGCGGGCTGTGTCCTTGAGCCACTGTGTTGTCTGTACATGCTAATAAGGAGAATGAGGAGAATTAATAAGCAATTTGAGCTGCAGCATAGTTTCTTGAAACATCTCTTCAAACCTTTTTAACACGAAGTAGCACATGAAGTTATTCTTGCGTTTAAAAAGAGATCATTTTGTTACTTAATTTGTATTTTTTGAGCTAAAAATTGTGGCTTCAAAAATTAGAGCCTTGATCTTTATTATTGCTAGACCTGGTGAGCTAAGAGATAAATGACTGATAGCACAAAGAACAAGCAAAATAAATTGAAGAGAAAGTCTAAGAAAAAGTAGATGCCAGATTTAATGAATAATTGTCCTGAATTGGATCACATTGTATCCAGTTTATACGCAGGTCAGAGGGGGAGGGCGAGGGTGGCATTTACTTAACCAAAAGGCCTTGAGTAAGTAGTTTCAATAGATTTTGTATAGAAAGTGAGGAAATCTCAGCTGATCTATCCTTAATTCATGAGATTTGTATTGTGCGACTGTCGTGCCTTTATTTCGGGCATAGATTCAGGGTCATTACAAAGGTGTGTCTTTGGTGTATTTGTTCAGGGATTGCCCAGGGAACATGCACAGTCCTTGTTTGCTGCAGACCAGAAACCTAGCCTGAAGTTACATGCATGATTGCCACTAAAAATAAACAAAACCAGTGGCAGGTAGCAGAGAAGAAGGGAAAGAAGGGTTGTCACAGTTACCAAAGTTTATTCCACAGTTCTGCATGCGTTAAAAGCTGTGCATGCCCTCAGTAAGTCATTGAAGAATTGTGCGTCACGTAGATTTGTCTTTGCTCCACCCAGAAGGACAGCGATCTTCTACAATTGCCAAATCCTAAATTACTTTAAAAGGAAGGCAAAGGGAGGAGATACTAGAGGTAGTTAGGCTGAATTTCATGAAGATATGAGTGACTATAGCCATATTCATGTTCAAAATAAACTTTTTAAGGACTTTGAAAAATGGAAACTGGATTAACTTCCTGTAGCCTTTGTTTAAAAAAGATAATTTCAGAGCTGGTGCAGTGTGGGTGGGTGGGCTGATGGGAAAGCCTGAAAAGCTGCAAGTCTGTGCTAGCAAATGGTTACAAAGAGTATATTGGCACCAAGCACTACAGCATCCTCTGTGTTTCATGCTATCTGGGCTATTTCCTATAGAGAAGACTGGTGTGAGGAGATAGTAGTTGGAATTGCATTTGCATTGCCCTGTACCTGAACCAGTGCGTCCCATTTATAAGTTGGTGGGACTACAGACCTCCTCCCCCATCCCTGCCTTCAACCTGCCACAAAGTCCTGTGTAATTCGGAGGGCAGTTTGATTATGAACTGGGCAGTGTGGTGTGGTTTGTCTTCTCATGATTGAGCAGGACATGCACTCCAAACAGCAAGAAGGTGATCTGACAGGTGTTCAGGAGACACCACCTGTATTTCCTTTTTTGGATTTTGTTGTCATGGGGAAGAGAGTCCTTTATGATCTGACTGATCTTAACCAAACAGGGAAAACGAAAGTATTGCAAAATGTAAGTATTAACATATCCGTTTATTTTGTTTTGAGCATCTTTTAAAAGTGCCAGGGGCATGCCTTTTTAGTAAGCAGGCAGTTGGCAAAACCCCTCTAGGTATCAGAGAAGCCCTGTGCTGTAATTTTCCTAGAATAATAATGTCAAACAAATGACAATAGAAAGCCTATAAAATTTGCAGCCAGCTGGGCAAATTCTCGTGTGTGAAGCACGGTAACTGTAAATGCCCGTGCAGAATATTTTGTCTTGATCAGATCTGCTCCAGTCTACTGCGTTCCTTGCCAGAGTAGCCGTAACCCCCTCACCTGCCAGCTGCAAATAGCGGCTCCATTAGACGAACTCTTAGGAGCCTCGACCCAAGACTGAGAGCAGCGTTAAGTGTGTGTTGTATTGGGAGGTTTTGCCTAGGTAGTTAAACGTAGATCGATGATCCTTTTCAGCGTTAGTGTTAACAGGCTATTATATGGGAATTGGCATGCATTAGTGCTTATTTTCAGATTCCCCCAAAAAAGATAGAGAGGGCCTCTGTGACCCGTGTCTTTTGCGAGTCAGTTATTTTGTCCTTGCATACTCGCTATTTC
This sequence comes from Nestor notabilis, assembly GCF_000696875.1. NCBI lineage: Eukaryota > Metazoa > Chordata > Aves > Psittaciformes > Psittacidae > Nestor > Nestor notabilis. The sequence goes on along the minus strand of NW_009927676.1, from coordinate 95,446 downwards.
ATATTCTGTTGTTTGGATAACAGCCTGGGTGTTAAGCGTAGCTGTAATTTGTCCTGTTAATGGTATTCCACTTCCCGCAGCTCTTGCTCAGTTCCAGCTAATCCTATCTCAGATAAAGTCTTGATGAGACAAGTAGGAGCTGGACTGAGCTGAGAACTAAATCAATGCTGAGTATGGCTTTGGAGAAGACCAAATGATAATAATTCCTTGTGTCATCTGATCACTAGGTTATACAACTCTGTTCCAAAAAGGTATTGTTCAGCATTGCTCCTCAAGGTTTTGATCTATATTTCAGCTCCTTTTCTTTTTGATGAAGGTAAAAATAACTCTGTGCACAATTTACTGTAAGTCCCCTGGTTGCAATGCAATATTGCTTGTCGAATTGGAGCTGTGTGAGGCCTTTATTGAAAAGCAAAACAAAAATACTGAGTAAGTCTCATTACTTCTGACAAAAAGAGACTCAGGGCTACTCCCCAGCTTGTTTCAGGGTAGTCCACATGTTACTCATCAGGGATCCTCCAGGCTGACATGAGCATATTTATGAATTCTTCCATCTTGTAAAAGAAAAAGAATCTTAAATGCTATTCCATTCTGCTCTTAAATTATATAACAGTATGTGAGCAGTGGTGGTTCTGGCCACAGCTGCCCGTTTTGGAGACTAGGTTGTGTGGAGAGGTGGGAAGTTCATCTTGTCACATGCTGGGGAGGACCTGCAGGGTTTTTGGGCACCATCCCACCCAGTTCCTGGGTCCCTGAAGTGCCTCAGCTGGGGCAGGAGCTGGGAGCAGGCTGTGGGAGGGGCGAGTGCCCAGGCAGAGCAGGCGTGCTCCAGATGTGGGATACTCCTGCTTGAACCACTAAGTGTGTCTCATCTAATTGATCCACAGTGTGTGATTAATACACACACTGTCTAGAATATTACCCCATCATTTACCCCTTACCACTTAAAATAGCCTTCTAGCCCAGAATTGCAGAACATTGTAGTGTGGTTTGGGTTTGTTGATTAGAAGTGAAAAGGCTGTTTGATTCTTCAGGTAAACTGGGAGAAACACCAATGAACAGTGATTAAAAGTTGCTTTTACTTAGAAATAAAATACAGGGCAAACAGACCCATTCAGCTGTAATACTGTACTGTGAGGAGTGGAAAGTGGACTGAAGCAAAGATTCAGAGCAGTGCCTAGGGGAAAGCTACTGTACCTGATACAAAGAGACACACGTATGTGAAAACAACAGTGCTTCATTTCAGAATCAAGTCTGCTTTTTCTAATGATGCAGTGAATTTTTCAGTGTAAAAGAAAAACACTCCCCCCCAAGATAATATATTTACATGTGTACAGTAAGAGCAGACAACTAAAATAGGAAAAGTGACAGTCACAAGTAAGTATATAAGGAGAAGTTCTTAATTAGTGTCTGGTTATCTTGAAGCAATAATGTATCTCTTGTGCATTTTTTTGTTTATTGGAATGGAAGTGATGTATTTTGAAGATGATAAAGAGAATGATGGTGCTTGCCTGGTTCTTACTGAAATTTTCTCTTCTGCTGGGGTGCTGTGGGTGCTGATTGAAGTACACTCTCATTCCCACTAGAGGGGGGTCCTCTCAGCCTAGGTTGTAATGCATTTTGGCTTGTCTTTTTTTTTTCTTTAACTCAACATTAGTAAAACCTCACGTTGTCCCACATCTTGTTTCAGTACTTTATATTGAGTATCTTATGGTGTCAGCAATTACTTGTCTCTTACTGGTCTTAACTGCCTTTTATACGAAAAGTCAAAACCCAAAATGAATGGACTAACACGCTGGTAAATGCAGTAGTAACAAAGAATACAGAGGGTGTTTTATAGCATTGTCTGCAAGGTGAGGACAAGTATTTAGCACAGAAGTGGTGTGATCACTCTTGGAAAACAGAAGTGGTGTTATCAGACCCGTTCAGTAACATTTTTAATTAGAATTATTATCTTCACCAATAGCTGCGCGCTGGATCATTTTATTGTCTCTGTGAGCCTTATGTTCTAAGCATGAAAGAAGATATTTCTATATGTAAAAGAGAATAAAAGTATAGTTTTTGTGTCAGCTTAAATTTCTGCTGTGGCCTTTGATGTCACAGTTTGTTCCTTTTCTCAGTTTCTCGGTGAAAAGAAGGAGGATTGAGTTTTGTAAACGTGCTGGTCGTTGTGCCACGTTAATTCATGTGTTTTGAAACTATGGCGGTTGTGAGCGTTCTCTTGGCCTTGAGCAAGCGGGAGCTTAATTAGCACAACCCATTTGTTGACAATAACCCTGTACTCTACTGTGAAGGTCCCCTCATGGTGAGGTGGCCTCTCCACCGATGAGGCTGAGCGTGGAGCCCAAACAAAGGACGCTCTGCCCGATCTGTGCTGGGTCAGTGCAAGAGTTTCGTGCCTCCTGCAGTGTGCTCCTGCGGCGAGGAGTGTTGAGGGAGTGCGGGGCAGAGGGCAAGCGGCTCTCGGCTGGCTCGGTGGGGCCATCAGCCCAGCTGGGACTGCTTGGGAAGGAGAGGAGGAGGAACAGCAGGGCAAGGGAAGGCAGACTGGAGCTGGCAAGGAGCTTGCCTGCTGGGTTCAAGGAGAAAGGCAGAGAGGGACCCAGTGTCACAGAGAAGGCTCCAGTATTCCTAATGAATCTCCATAACTGAAATGTAGCAGAGCAATAAACATTATCGGGTCTGGAGGTAGCTTCTAGGGTCTGTGACTGGCACATACTGGATAAAGAAAACTCAGTGCGTTTCGAACAAGATTGTTCATGTTTTGGGGTCTGTCTAGTTACGGTAGCTGGATGTTGTACCAAAACAGTAAGCCTGGTGGGAATGAGCATTCATAGTTTAGATGGGTACCATATTAACCCTCACTGGACTGCTTCTGATAGTGGAATGACTTTTTTCGGAGGCCACTTGAGCGCCCGAGCAGGGTACTGTATTGTGACAAGCAGTCACACTTTTATTTCCAATACAGTGGCTGATAATTCTCTTTTTGGCCCTGGGCAAGTCACTTAACCCTCTGTCTGTTTCTTTATCTGTAAAATATATTATGGATATTTATCAGTCTCACCAGGACTGATTGTTTAATATTTATAAAGTGCCTAAAGGATTAGAAGCTTAATATAAGTAGCTAATACATATAATTTTAGATTGATTTTATTTACTTGAATTTTTTTTCCCTACCTTATATTGAATGAGATGCTATTTTGCAGCCTCTTACTGCCATTCCTAATCAGCTGCACAGGTCACATTTGGGTAACTTCAGGTTCATTTTCTTCTTTTATTCCTAGTTCCTATAAATGCTTTATCTCCTTCTTCCTTTTTTTCCCTCCCTTTTTTAATTTAGAAATGAAGAGATACCATATGTTGCTAGATCATGACATAAATATATTTAAGTGCTGCTATCATTGTTAGTTTATCAGCCTTTCCATTATAAACCCTCTTGTTCAGGGGTTTATAACTCTGGCATTATAACGTGCTTCAGGCTGAAACTTGACATTCATTTTTTTCCTTTTGATTTGCTTTAAATCCTTCACTCTTCTTAAGTTAAACTGGAGATTAGATACATTAGTTATAGTTATACTAGTTGCATAAATTATGATGCAGCAGTAGGCATTTTAAATAGGATGTAAATCAGAGAAGTAGAGAATTTCCTTGTTGTTAAACTGTGAGCCTGGGAGTAGAAATCTGGGATTCTTTTCCTGAGTATGTCCCTGGCTTGGCACATGACTAAGAAGTTATTTAACCTCTTTCCGCCTTGGTCTTTTGACTATATATTGGGATAATGACATTTCTTACTTCACCGGTGTATTGGGAAGATTAATTAATTAGAATTCATAAAAGCACCGAGATTCTCAGGTGAAAGGTGATGAAGTGTGAAGTATTTTTAAGGAGTCTTAACAAAAAATCAGTGCGCCCGCTGTTTTGCGTCTGTTGCCTATTGTCCCAGATCAGTGCTTAGAGCTGTGCACTCTGTGGCTATATGCCACCTTGCTTGTGTCGTGAGGGATGCTCTCTGAATTTCCTCTCTTCAGGATTTCTGTTGTCAGCTGTTAGTTCAGCATGTCTTATCGTATGTTGGCGTCCTACGATTGACCCAGACTGGCATCTTCATTTACAGATCTCTTCTTTGTCTGGACTGTGGTGCTGTGCTCAGGGAGAGAGAGGTTCTTGGTGGTGGCTAAATGTGAAATGATCTTTTTCCTTATAATTTCAGGTTGAAGTCTTGGCCTCCGAGGATGCTACATTTGGACACAAGGTGTGTAGTTTGATGCAGTTTTGTTACATAGGTCCCATCAACTTGAACTGTTGGATGTGTTGTCACAGAATGTAACAGTTTTCAGCCTGAGAATTCAGGACCCTGTGACTTACATCCATCAATTCAGAAACTTTCCCTTACGAGTGGTAGTCTGAGAATGACACATAAACTGTCTAAATCCTGTTACTTGGTATAAAACCTGTGAGGAAGTTTTACTTGCGGAAGTCCATGGAACGTCAAGAAGCTTTGTAGTAACTTCTGAGATTGGCCTGGTCCAAGTGCTGGATTTGTTCTTGTTCCGTAGATTTGCAGCTCAGAAATTGTAGTTGTTATCTGCTTTGCAGTCTGCTGAGTAAGCCACTTTGTTGATGGTCCTTTTTCACAGTGCATCTCAAGTAGAAAGTAGTACATTGAACAGCTGCATCACCCTGTGTTCAATTGTAGATCAATGTATGGCACACAGTATGCGTGTTGGAGAGGCCGCTTTAAACCTACTCTGCTAAATGGATGGGGTGTATCCTAGCTGTTGCTCAAGTTTCTTTGACCAGTGAGCATTATGGTGACGACCACGACCAGGGTTTTAACTGAGCGCTAATAGCAGATGATTTTAAGCAGGGCAGATTGTGTGTAGGCTATATCTGTTTAGCCAGGATGAGAGTGGGGAGTGAATGGGGCGGGGAAGAAGGAGATTGTAGGAACAGTAGGCTAAATCATGACAATGAAGAGTTTCCTGCTGCTGAAGGCCCTCATGCTGTGATACTACTGCAGGTGAGAAAATAGCAGTGCTACTATTATCAAGGTTAAAAAAAAAAAGAGAAAAAAAAGGATGAAATAAGTTCTCCGGTTTTATATAGAATATGAAAAAATTAACAAACAGAAAAAAAAACACCCCAAAATGTTTAAAGCACTTAAATATTTATGATACCAGATTTCACATTGTGTCCTTATTGTACATTCTTATGTTGATATGTGATAAAGTGATTTAAATAAATTATTAAAAACCAGAACTACTCCAGTATTATTTGAAGTATTTAACATATGGCGGTCTGCAGTATTTGCTGGGTTTTATTTAATACCCAGCCTGTGTACAGAATATTCCTTGAGTATTTAATAAACTTGGAGGGTCAGCTGTTGTGAACTCATCTTCATAATCCTTCAGTCTAGGCGGGTAAACAGAAATGTTACTGAAGATTATTGTAGCCAATCGCTCTCACAACTAAAGCTCTGTGGAGGAAGCTTCTTACTTGTTTCATGGCTAGACTTGCAAGCTGGTTTTCAGTCTTAAAAGTCATCTGATGGACATCCTTTAAACCTCCTTTTTATTATCAAAAGTTTTAAGAATTTTCTAGTACTAGGCTTCAGTTTCACAGAACTGAATCGTTATTCTTGCCAACTCTTAACATCATCCTCCAGAGTCTCAAGCAACTTTTCTGTAAGATTCAGCTTCAGAACAAACAGTGTCTTCTTACTCTCTTAAAACAGTAGCTTCATGTTAGTTACATAGTGAACTGTATATGTCTAGGAATGTCATGTACTTTTTATCAATCAAGAAGAAAGGTAAATGTTCATCCCAAATGTGTTAATTCCAGAATTTATCTTAGCTGTCTAGGCATTCTGTGGAAACGCTTTCTTTCCTCCTCTCCCTTAAGAAGTGCTTCCTTTACTGTCTGTCTCAATGACAAATAAATGTTAGTGTCTCTGTTACATCAAGTGTCTTTGTTACATTAACAAATGAGTTGGTATGCCCACGGAGAGTATGTATGAGCACCATTTTATTAATGAAAAATAATTCTAGTTTTATAAATCAGAAAATAAGTTGGTATTGGTGAACACCAGATAATATAAGTGAGAGAGATGTAAGGCTAGAAGTTTCCACAATGTAATGCTTTCCTTGATCCCAGCTTTTAGCCTGCATTTCCCTCCAGGTCTGTTGGAGACTGTTGAAGGGGCTATCTTTATGGGTTTGGGTGTAGCATATACCTCGGCTTGAAATGTTGTACGTCCCCTCTGCATGCATAAGCAGAAGCATAATTAGCTGCAGGGGATGACTCTTCTTTTGACTGTATCCATTCCATCTGTCCTTAGATACTTATCACTTAGTTTTAGGCTTGTTGACAGGCTGTGTTGCCTGTAGATACTAGAACAGTGGTTTAAAACCAGGGTATTTCTAGACTGCTGAAAGAGCTTGCAATGTTATCTGTTAGTCATAAATTCTCCATGAGTTTAGTCTCATTGTAAATACAGAATCTGGCAGCAAATGGGGCTGGTTCCCAGGAAGACACTCTGAATGAGACGGCAGAACATTGTTTAGCTTTACTGTGGTTGTTGCTGGTGAAGTGAAGGTCTGGCCAGTGTAGTCTACCCCTAGGATAGTTGAGTCTTTGATGATGATAAGTGCATGTAGAAATCAGCTACAGAATGCTTTTGTTGCAAGATACGCATTTTGATTTGGGCAAAATAATTTTTATTTTAGAAAAGAAAACTAAAACAAAAGCAAAAATAGTTTTGCACTGTCAAAATACCCAGGGAAGAGGCACCTTGAAGTACCAAATCTTATCTGCTAAGCACAGAACAGATGCAAATTCCAGACCATTAGCAAAAGTCCTTCAAAATGTTCCCTCCACCTCACCTTTTTAATGAGAAAACAGTCTTCCCAGAACAAAGGTAGAATGATTGTAAGGCATTTATTGGAGTAAAAATGAGATTTTAATATGAACTACTCCCCCCCCCCTTTTTTTTCCCCTCCCCTCCCCGCCTTTTGGTGCATGTGAGACCAGTATTCTTTAATGGACCATGAAAACGTAAGAAGCTTTTCAATCAGTTTAAATAGAAGTTGTGGTTTTATAAGTAAAAAGATGCACAGATTTGACAGCATTGCTGTCCAAACCTTTCCTTTGGTTGAGGAGTAGAAAGCAAAACCATTCAGCTTTCTTTGCAACTAATTTTGCAGAAGGAGGAAGCTGTTAGTGTGCTGTAACAGCTTTTTCGAAGATGGTACACGTGGTGTTCAGTTTAATTTACACATTCATTGGTGTGTGTGTTTGTATGCATGTTTGTTTCTTAAAGAAAAGAAAAAACCTAAACATCCAGCTTTTGACTGATCCTTCTGCCTCAGTATTTAGAAGGATTGTGATATATGCATGGTGGTGTATGGAGAGGTGTAGGGGAAATGACCACCTAGCAAATCACAAACAGCTGATGGGTGATCTTGGAGAGACTTAACAGTTATGCCTGCTTCATTCAAATTCTGCTGAGTGTAAACTTACATATGTAATAAGTTTCTTGAAAACCGTAGTTGCCAAGAAACTAACACAGAGTAAGAGTGAATAGATGCAGTGGTATCTGCCCGAGTCTACAGCCAACACACAGGAATGGATTTCAAAGTTGGAAACTTCTTCAGTCCCATTGATCTTGTTAAAGCCTAATGATGACGTGTAAAAGACTAACAGTACCAATTTATTTTGTGTTTATTTTAGCTGGAATAGGAAGGTAGATTTTAGCAGATGGGACCAGTGTTCCCAGATGGTAGAGAAAATTAGGAGGGATACAAAGATGTGAAAAAGAAAGGAAAAAAAGAATAAGGTGCACAGTGCAGAAATAGAAGGTTTAACCATTTTGGATGATGCTGATTTAAACATGGAAACAATGAACAAATGAAAATAACAGCATCTTGAGTTTTTTTAAATTCTCCTAAGAGATTCAGATGCTTAGTTTCTGGAAGAACATTTTAATCCCTGAAGTAGAACTGAAAATCTTACTTTGAAAGGTTAGTTATTATATGAAGATTTAACCCACATTTAGTGTTGTAGGAGCCGCATATTGGCAACAGTTGGAGTTACAGTGTCGAATGCGGTAGCACATACTCCATACAGGCTACTAAAGGTGTTTGGCCCTATCTAGAGAACAAGTTGCTTGGCTTTTTAAATATTTGGGCTTGGTTTACTCTCTCTCCTTTTCCTCCCCTTCCCTAAGGCTTTTACTGTCAGCATCTACCTGACCCAAATAACGCAGGGTAGAGGAGGCTTCATTCAGTTAAGCAGGGTGAGATCACCTCGTCCACGTGTCTCAACCTGTCTGTGGACGTGTAAAGTGCCATAAGCTCTCTTTGCAGAGACAGCCACAGAGCCCGTCTACCGCAGCTAATGCTGAGGTGCAGTGATCCCAGCTTAGTACAGCATTAATATAAATAAGTTTGTTAATGGCAGTCCAGCAGCTACATGTCAGAAGGCTCACAACTTTGTGCAACAGGAAAAGAGACACTTATGTTCCCACAGTGGGGGAGCTCCACCAAGAACAGGACTCTCTTATTTGGTAGTGAGCTTTAATCCTTCCATTGTGTGTCGTTTTAAGCTGTGTTGTGATGTAATTGGCTTAATCATTACTATTATGTTGCTTTGCACAAGTTAAGATTGTAATTTGACATATGGAAATGAATGGCAACTGGATTAGTGATTTGCAGGTGTCATTTAAAAACGGGGCAGGGAAGAAAGCCTTTCATATTTTGCAAGCAGCATGTTTGCTAATGTGCAGAGGCAGAATTAACTACACAACTGCATCTCACGCTGCCTTGAAGTGGGAGCGAGCCTCACCTGTTCGTTTCTGGGACTGTGCTGCTTGGGTTGAGAAAAGAATGATTCCTGATGGGTGTATTCACTGTAGGAGTGATTTTACGTTTCTTTTGCAGAAGACAAATACAGGAGGAAAGCTTTCTCTTTGATCGAGATATCAGCATAATGGAGACACAGCTCTATTAAAAAAATGCGGCAGGGGTGGCATTTCTGATGTGGCTGTGTCTGCGTGGTGGAGCGTTCAGCATTGTTCATGGAACCAGTCGTATTTTGTGACATGGCATAAAGTGATGACCTCGTCTCCGTCATTTAGTAACTCTGGAAGTTGTTGAGAGAATCTGTTCCTTAGTCTTTCTAAGTATGTGCTGCTGGGATGCATTTTTTTAATGTTCTTTCTCTAATACAGGATACATTGTTTTAAGAATCAAACGTACTTAAGAACTAAAATATCCTTCCCCCCCCCCGCTACTTCTACTTGAGTTTATTAAGTTGGGGTTGGGTATTTCTTTTCATTTGGTTTATTAGTTGGGGTTTTTTGCTTGAGTTTGTTAGTTTTGTTTCTTGCTTTCCTCCACCTTGCAAATGCTGCTTTATCGCAGCACTCAGCACATCATGGTGCGTCTTCCATAGCCCACTTATTTTCACAGTCCCAGATAGCAGAAGTTCAAATCCTGAGGGGGAAATTCAGCTGCACAGGGTAGCTACGTGTCAGCTTCCTGGTTTGAAGCATAGAACACTGAAGAGAATCCATGGCTGACTGAGAATTACGACAGTGCAAATCTAGAAGGAAACTGTTGTTCTAGCTGTACCCATAACACAGAAGCCTTGAGATAGGAGATTGAGATGCCATTTGAGAAATTTGAGAAAACATGTTCTCAAGAGATTTTTCTTTCTTCATTTTATTATTATTCGTATTAGCTTGATTGAAACAAAACAGTACTTCTTGGAAAGAAAGACAAAAGAAGCTGTTGAAGGAGAAGAAAAAGTAGGCATTAAAAATTGTTTTCTTTTATCGCAGGCCTTGTTTAAGCTTGCTTTCTTTTGTTGAAGACTCTAAGCAGCCTCTGCTTCTGCCATCTGGTGGTTTCTAATAAAAGTTGCATCTTCAAAGCCAAATTAAATTGTTTTAAAGCCAATTAATCCTTTTCAGAAGAGGATGTTTTCAAGTGTCTGAATTATCTCTGTCTTGATATGTTGACACTTGGAGTGTCTATGTGTGTGCTTAGTATATGGGAAAATACAGAGAAATGAGCCCTCATTTACATCTGTCTGTGCACTGTTGACTTAGGTAGGAATCTGGGGGTTGTAAATAAGCTTTTGGATTTGTTTCAGCTTAGGAGAACTAGATATTCATATTAGCCCCTAGTGACTTCTGTTTTGCTGCTCAGAGCAGAGTTAGGATTACATGTTTCCCCAGTTCTGTTGGTGGTGTTTTCTTTGTGGAGTTGTTTCACCTGAGGTGTTCAGATGACTAAAGGAATTTCCCAACCTTCTTTTGTTGAGTCATTTTTAAAGCTGTGTTTTAAGATTGCTGAAGTCTTACGAGTTCACTCTGCACTGGGTGTTTTCTAGAAGTAGAGAATGATATTATAGCAAGGAACAATATTCTTAGGGACCCCTTAGAGCTGTGTCAAAGCGTTTTGAAGTAGTTATGTTAAGTAGCAGCAACTTGAACATGTTTCTGCCTAGACCCGTGCATATGATAGCTATGTTATTTGGGAAAATTCAGAAACGTGCAAAACCAAGCAATTGTGATCATGTTTTAGAAATTTCATCTACGTAATCAATAGTTCTTAATATGTGGGGTTTTTTGTCTCAGTAAATATCTCTGTGGTTTTGTTTTGTTGTTTGTTTTTGGGTGAGTTTCCCCCCCCCCCCAATTAGTTTCATAGAAATTAAGAGGCACACCAAGAGAATTAGACCTGTAAATTCCTCTCCATCCATTGCGCAGTCCTGACTGTGGTCTAGCTTTGTCCTGAGTACTATGGGCTGTACAGGAGCGTACCTAACCACCTTGAGTAGGTAAGGTAAAATCAGTACACAGGTGCAGTACCCCATCAAAATCCATTCCAAGCAGCACTTGCTTGTTGTGGTGCCCCGCTCCTCACAGCTCACTCGTGATTCTCATATGGAGAGGATTCTCAAGATCTCGGGGGGGGACGGAAAAAATGAGGGCTTCTTAGAGGTCCTAATGCCTCCTTGTGCAGTGGATGTGGATCTGGACAATTATAAAACTATATTGCATGAAGAAGGAAAGACAAAATGATACATAGAATAGGAAAAAACATCATATATTAGCCAAGAACCCCCAGATGTGAGAACGTCGAGACACGCTGGATAAATGGCGTAGTAACAGTTGTTTTTTCTCTCCTTGTACCCTGTAGAGCACACTCCTGGAATACAGTCTCAGGAAAGACAAGACCAGGCAAGGCTTTAGGAAGGAACTGTCTTGTGTGGCAGTGTCCTTGTGTGGGTACAGTTTCAGGCTTTCTTGGATATTCCCTTGTTTCTTCTTCTGCTGGTGACCCAAATGTGTCGAATGCCCCTTGTCAGCATGAAGCACCTCGTGATGCTGGCGGAATAAGTAGTGAGGTCTGCAGGGTTAGATTTAGGCATATGAGTATGTGGTAACATTTGTTTTACAAAGCTCCCAAGCCACTGTGGCAAGCTGGCGTGACCTCAGCTGGTGAACATCAGCCTTCCTTAGCACCCTTGAAGATCACTGTCCTGTTTTGCCCAGCACCTGCAAACAGCTGGGATTAGCGCTAAGAAAGTACAAACTGCTGGCTTTCCTCTAGCAGCAGCTCTACTTTTGGGCATATGTAAACATGATGAACAGGCTTCATCTCCAGTACTGCACAGTTTGTTATGGCACAGATGGGGCCACACTTCGGGTTTTGAGATGAGTTTAAAGCTCCCACCACCTTTCTGAGAGTATGAGGGGGCAGAAATCAGTGTCCAGTTTTGAGAAAGAGATGAGTATGTGGTTCAAGGCAACTGTTAAGTATTTGCTCAAGTGATGTCTGTAAATAAGAAGGCTTGGCAACTGGGTTTGCTTTTCTGATTCATGAGTAGTGTCCCTCTTTGGGCAGCTCCATGCCAATTTAGGTTGCCACTTTATTGAAATTAACTGCTGCAACCTTGAATTGTCCAGCTGTTGTGACAGCAGCTGCAGCAGTCCATACTTCCCTCTCCTGCTTTTTTTAAGAGATGACTTGTAGTATGGTTTGCTCTTTCCAAACTCCGTAGAAATGCCAGAAGAGTACAAAGTTTGATGCATTCATGGTGGGAACATGCATCACCTTGAGGGTTTGACTGAACCCACAGCCCACCACTTCACACCAGTCACTAAGATGTGGCAATAGAAGTTACCACAAAAAACAAAAAAAACCAACCAAACAAAAAAAACACACACAAAAAAAAAAAAACCCCCAAAAAAAAACCCCCAAATTTTTTTTCTCAGTCTTCCTTCCATATCTACATTTTTAACTTGGGCAGCCTGACCCTGGTGTGCCTGAACTGTCTGCCAGCATCTGGCTCAGGGTTCTCCCCCTCTCAACTCTTAACATGTAATCTGGGTGATGCTCGCCTGATTTTGCGGGTTCTTTACAGTTCTGTGTGGCCTCTTTGATTTATACTGCTGGCTTGAACTTTGAGGGAGTATCAGATTTACCAAGAAGTGATCTAACAATCGGAACACAATGTTTGCTTGTAAATACCTGCACATTTTAAATAGATGTTGAGGCAGGTGGTCTCTTTGTTTGGGGGTGGGAAGAGGGCAGGACAGAGTATTTGCAAATAGTTTGCTGTTCCTTCTTGATTAGGAGAGCAGGTTAGACCAGATTTCTTTTTCTTCTGTAAATTCTACCCGACTGCACAACTGGTGGGACCAGAACTGCTCCCTCCAGCAACCAACCCCACCTTGCTACAGGAAGCATGCTCCCATTGATTTTGTGACTTAAAACCAACAAAGAAACCACAAATATTTTTTTTTCCCAAAAAATCTACTGTTCATTTGGTTTTTTGGTTTGTTGGGGTTTTTTTCGTTGGTTTTGGTTGTTTTTTTGTTGTTTGGTTGGGTTTTTTTTTTGCATAGCATTCTTTTTTAACAGCATGAAATACACGCATAGAAAAAGATTCGGATTTCTGCTATGTGGCTGCTCCCCTTGATTGCATAGTCAGCTTGTTAAAACTAATGCCAGGGTTGAAGAATAAGAATTGCAAAGAGGAACGTGAGAAAGTTGTTGGGTAGACAGATGTGATTTAGGTTTTCATTTCCCCCTTTTTTCCCTGAGACAGGGTCAGGTGTGTATCGTGCTTCTGAGCTGTGCTTTGCTGGAAAATGGGCTGTTGACATGTGGCAGATTTCAAAGAGGAAAAAACAATGACAATAATACAGAATCTCAGGCTTTTTACTAAACGTACATTTCTTTAACAGAAAGCACCGTTTTGTAACTTTGAAGCTTCAATTATTCCATTGTTCAGTTATAAGAATTTCTTCTTGTGTGACAGGGTTTTCTAGTGAATTGGGATTTTGATGGATAATTTTATTAGATTGGAAGGACACTGGGAAAGCTTGTTTTTCAAGATCATTTCCTTGATTTTCTTGGTGAACGGATCTTAATATTTTCTAATACTTAAAGATGAAGATTACAGATGGTCTCGGCATGATTTTCTACTGTTGCAGTGCTTTAAATTGTTTAATATTATACGCACATAAACTATTGTGATATATTTCTAAGGTAGCAATCGTTATATGTGGTTTATGATTTTATTACTAAATCCTTGCTACTACCTGAAATAGAAAGCAGACGGATTTACAGTCTCTCTAGTAAAATTTGCCTTAACATTTTAATCTGAAGCAAAATAAGCGTGATTCCGTACTGTTCAATTTAATGTGACCGTCTGTTTTCATTCCACTGGCTGATTCCTCCCCCCTCCCTGTATCAAGATCTGTTTGAATCTCCCTGAGCCTCCTGTGAAACTTCCTCACCGTGTTATTCCTTGTGTCAGAACCGATGTATTGATTACCTCGTAAATATAATCTGTATCTAGAGTGGTTTTATAACTTCAGTCCTTGTGCAAGGGCTGTGCTCCAATGGAGTGGTGTACACCTTAGAAACACTGTGGGCAGGGCAGTTAGAATACATGCTAATTTAAAAATTAATAAATGTATTTTGAGAAATGTGTTAACTGCAGTTTATGAAAGGAAGCAATGAAGTGAATCATGTGGAACGGGCTTTTGTCACATCTAAGTAACTAAATATCATTCTAGCACATATGACTGCGTGCAAAAGCTTTACAGTAATGTAGGTATTGCTGTTTATATGCTTATTAACTTGTAGGTTTTTAGCTGTGGTGTGTGCAGAATGCTACTGAGGTCAGAGTCGTTCAGCTGCCCCAAACAGTACTCAGGGAAGGAACTGTATTAGCTAAAGCTTTCTTGTTTGGTTTGGGTTGGGTTGGATTTTTTTAAGCAAGCTTTTTTTTTTTTTCCTCTTTTTACCAGCAGTGTTGTGGAAAAGGATCTTGAAGGAGAAATATGGGGACACTGGGCTTGGAAAAGGCATGAAATTAAGGAAAGTAATTAGGATTTGAACTGGTGTCTTTGGTGGAACAAATGTTGAATATGGGCATGATACTCTTGGGATCCTGTGTGTTGCCTGGCTTAGTTATACAGAGGTCTGAAAGTGAGAAGTTCAAACTTGATACAGTGAGCAAGGGGAAGCTAATGGAGCACATTAAAAATGCAAGCTGACCTAGATATACTGTTGAATGGTGCCATGTGGTGTGCAGCGTTATATGGCAGGCTGCAGCGTCTTTTTGACCAGAACAAAGCTGAAAAAGCTGAAAATACTGCACTGTTTACAAATCCAAAGAAAAGATTGAAGAATTGGGCCATCCTGTTCTGTCTTACAGGTGGCGTTAAGAAAAACACCACTTTTTCACCATGAAAGCAGCTATTGATTTCTGTTAAATATATACAACATTTGTTTAAAAAAAAGACCCTACAGAAATTACTTCTGGGGAATGATCAATGTGCATGTCCCACTGCCATCAGTGTGTGTCTACTTCCTGCTGTCTCCTACCTAAGCTACATATACACAGGACCCTGGCAGATGGAAGAGAAGTTATAGTATTATGCCAGCAGTTAGTTGGCCAGAGCTAAATTCTTTCTGGAATATGATGAAATTCAGTATGGGAAAGGGTAGCAGAATCCAGTCTTTAGTTTCACACTACTTTTAATTCCAGATTAACTTTGAAGAAGTATTTTAAGAGGTGTCAAAGTATCAGAAAACATTCATATGATATTATTTTTCCAGATAATGAATATTAAAATAGCTTTTAGCTGCTGTTTGAAACTTGATGGAAAGTCATTCATTTTTGCATTGAGACAGTTTCAGCTTGGAATGATTATCTTCACTTATTTATAAATACCAAAAAAAAAGCTTACAGAGGAAATGGTGAGTTCCCCCCACCGTTGCATTTGCCTTAGCCTCTGCTCGAACTGTGTAAGCGCAGGCATATATGATTGTTATATTATATATTTTTATAGGACTAGGAGGTTTAAAATTGATTTTTTTAGGGCTGTAAGTTATAATGTGTTTTCAGTTGGTACAATAATAATAAAAAAGGCTTGCATGTACCTGTGATGCATTTGATTCCTCCCTGCAGTGACTCATTGTGGATCTCTTACAGCTAAGTGCTTATTCCTTGTGATCAGAGGAAAATGCTACACACCTTCTGCTTCGTGCCTATTAAATTCAAGTTTCTATTGTAGGCAGCATTACACAGCTATCTTGGAGAATTAAAGGAGAAAAAAATACCAGGAACAGTAACTGAAGTGGAAATTTTAAAAGCCGCTTTGTTCCCCCTCAGCCCTAATGTCCGTGTTCAAGGCATTTCAGTTTTTGTGCTTGCCTCTTCCAAATATACAAATTTTTCCTTCCTCCTGTTCAGAGCCACCTGCCTTTGGTACCCTGATGAAATCAGTGACCATAATGGCAGTTACTCTTTTCTCTCTTCTGGAACCTAAATGATGGATATCAACCTTTTTTCAGTCTCGTTATGCTAAACATAACATATAGTTCCTGTATGCGGATCCGTATTTTGAGTTGAAGAAGGGATTGTTTTCCCTCATTTTGTTACCATTTCCCCCCACCCTCACCTTTTTCGTTCCCTGAGGGAATGGTCTGGAGAACAAAGTGTCCATGTTCCTGTGAACAGAAATAGATTGTTCCATTCATAATTTAGTGATCTATTTCTGTTTGGCAAAGTTAAGCACATGCTTATCTTCAGGTCTGTGATTAAATCTCACTGACTCCAGTACAACTTCAATGCTTTGCAAAACTGTGGCTTTTATTCCCATCTCACCATCGCACCATTCCTTCTGTCACTGCTCTTTTTTTCCCTTTTTTTTTCCCCCTCCTCAGCCGTGCTGCAAGTTGACTGTGCTTAGTGTCAGCAGTTTATGTTCTGCATGTTTAATGAAGGCCATGGCTCAGCTCAGCATAGCCCTTCCCCTTACGCTAACAGAATTTTGATAAATGAGATTTCCTTGTGTGGAGAGCTGAGAAGGGGCTTTGACGGGAAAAGGCAGGGCACGAAATCAGCAGGTGTCAGGATGTGCAATTATAGGCATTTTAAACCAAAAACAAAATAAAGAACTTGTTATGACTAACGGTCTTAAAAATGTGTATATTCCTGTGAAGCACAAAAAGGATTTAACAATATACTAGCAAAACAGAACAAAATTCAGTAAGCAGTAATCTGAATCAATATATTTCTACCTTGCTTTTTGCTCCATATTCCCTACGACCTCAGTTGTCAAAGTATGCTGTAAAAGCAATTGGATTACGATAATCATTGCTGAATGTAGCACATGGAAATACATTTCAGTTGTGGTTTATATCCTGTGTTGATGTAAACCATTAGAAAGTCTCCATTTTATGCCCACTCAAGTTATTGACTGCAGTAGAATAACAGAGGGAACTAGTTGCAGAGATGAAAAGAAACTGCCAGCAGATATTGGAAAAAACCTTTTCAACTGAGGTACATTTCTCTGATCCTTCCTCCTTCTTCACTTCTATTTTCATTTTTCTTATACTGCTCACTACATTCCCTCCTCGCCCCCAGCTCTTTCAGTCTTCCTCCTTCATGCAGATTTCGCTTGTTCAGTGACCGATCTCCCGTTCAGACTATATTGCTGTGTAATTTAAAGAAATCTTTCCGCGTGCCCGCATGTGCCGCTGAGGTATTGGATTGTTGAAATAACATCAGACTCTTCACTGGAGATTATAATCTGACACGAATGATTGAAGGCCAGAAATAGATCCTGCAGACCTAAAACTGGAGCTATTTTATTACCTCATCTAATGTTTCATGGAAGTTTCTGCAGCTGTAGTGGATTAGAAATGAATTGTTTTTATTGGAGAGATGAAGAGAGAGGACAGTTGGTATGGTTATAATAATTAATAAATAACACAGTTAATTACTGTGCTGGCTCTCCAGTATGGTCAGAGATTAATTTAAATCAATTTGTGCTTGCTTCTATTAAAATACTCAAAACTGTATTTTTATACACACAGAAATACAAAATACATACATACACAAACCTGTGTATTTAAATATAGAATTTTATTTCTTATATATCAGTTTAGTTAATTAGTTTTTTTCTGGGCTTTGGCAGGGTTTTTGCATGGCTTGAAAGCAGGGATAATTGCAGGTCTAATTTTTTTAGAGGTTGGTTTGTGCCATACCTGTGAGCTAAATCTTTCTGTAGTGTCTTCAAAGAGTTCCTCAGGATTTTCTGCTCATCTCCAACCGCCCTCTTTCCTAGGTGCTGATGGGGCCCCTGCACACATGGGAGAGGCCTGGAGTTGCACATGATCACCCATTGGCATCTTCTGGTGTACAAATTTTCTCTTATAGAGAGTGTATTTTTTCTTAATTGATAAGATACATTCGAATTCCATCTTGTCCCAAATTTGTATAAAAAAAAAATAGTCTAGCAGTTCTTTCTTTTATGTTTTCTACAACATCTTCAGATGTTTCACAGCAAAGCGACTGCAGTTGCACGGGCAGTGACTTCCAACAGTAGACGTAGACCTTATTTTATGTTGTACCTTCTCCATATTTTACACCGTAACTTGTAGTACACCCTTTTCAAATCATGAATTCCAGTCTCTTAGCCTGCCTTGATCATGAAGAGTATTTACAGACATGTCTGGGAGGTGCTGGTGACTGGATTGCAGGCAGGCAAAATTCATGCTTCCTGTAAATTGCAGCCAGAAAAGGCTCTTCCACAACATATGATCAGGCCTTTGGGGCCATTGGACAACTGTGATTGCAGGTGCAATTAATGTCCCTTCTCTTGGTTTTATTGTGTTTAGGGCAGAAGAGTTTGGGAAGGGCTGCGGAAGAGCTGGGTGTGAGTGCAGCACTCCCTGTGCTGTGCATGGGTAATGTGCTACAATTCTATACCCAACAAATATAAATGGTCCTAGTTAAACAAAGAAAACCTGTGTTAAAAGGCAAAAAGAAAACTGTCCGTGCTGCATTTCAGAGTTAAACACTGTTTATTTTGCCTTAAAATGTAGGGAGTTGGGTGAAGAGTGGTTACATTTTTTTTAATCCCTCATCACTAAACCCTGGTAAGTGAGGCCCAGCAAGGTTTCCTTTCACTAGCTGCAATTTAATTCCTTCAGACTACCAGGCAGAATTAAACCTTCAGTCCGAAAGAGAAATGTTTCAAAAATATGTAGTACATTATTTTTCACAGGAATTTCTAAAATATTAGATTATCTTGTGAAATAATTACAAGTAATTGCGAACAACAGTGTATATGGTATCACCTGTTATTTGGTTTTGGGTTCTTTTTCCCTGCTGCAGCTTTTGCCACAGTTTCTTTTTGTTGCTCTTTACCATGAATACACACTTTATGAAAAAGCGTTGCTCACTAAGATTTGGAGATTAGTTTATGGTATTTTACCGTGATATAAAGTAATTAAACTCTGACAGACAGTGTAATTTAGAGATTGCATTCCATACATACCCTTCTATCGTGTTCTGGCAAAGGTTGTCCTTCTGCTAAATCTGATAAAATATAAAATTCAAATCCCAAATGTGCACACGCATAAAAAACAACCATACCAAGGATGCCTGTCACTCTGTGGCGCTGGCCAGGATCTTGGGTTCTTCACCTTTACACTATCAGAATGCAAATTACTATGTGATAAACTGCAGCGTTAGCCTTATTCCTGGGGGTGCGCTGGCTTCTCCAAGAGCCTGCAGTCTGTGGGCTGGGTGCCACAGCTCTGTGGAGGCCAGGGTGCCACAGTGGGCAGTATGCTCCTACTTTAACCTCAAATATGTCAACAGCCCTCAATTAGAGGTCTTTTTCAAATGTGGAGTTATGTGGAGCCTGAAGTCTCACCAGAACTGGGGTCTGCAGCATGCAAAATCTGAACTGAACTTTTGGTGAGGTCCAGATGATTGCTGCAGAGGAGGAGGGTAAGCCTTTGGTTTTTCCACTGGCACATCTTTAAGGTAAAAGGAAAAAAAAAAGTCTATGAGGTCTAGACTGATTTCCAGATCTTTCTCCTGGTTAAAATTGTCTCTTCTTATTTTAGTCTCGCACTTCCAATTTTGTTCTGCAAAGTTATTTGAGTTCAGCAAGTTCAAATTTAGAACTGAAAGATGGGGTTTGCTACACTCAGGTACATACGATCACTGTACCGCGGTCTCCTTGCACACTTCAGAGACTCAGATTGTCTCACTCCAGGGCTTGCTTCCCTAAAGGCTCATCTCTTCGCCATGTTTTGATATGGTGCAGAGAAGGGCTGCTTTTGAATTGAAGGAAGTTCATTGTCTTGATATTTGATTTATCCCCTTATCTAGATGTAGAATATTTTACGCCTAAATATTTTAGTAACTTGGAGGAAAGAATTGTGAAGTAACACGTTTTTCTAAATTTAATTTTCAAAATGCCAGCAAGCTCAGTACGTTCTGGACATGCAGTCTCACAGTGCAGAGAGTTGGAGTGAGCCACTCAACTATGTGAATTGGTTGAACACCAGTCAGTAGATTGAAGTGTATGTATTTGCATATATACACGTGTATATGGCACTTGGTCTAGAAGAGAGTGGATTTGTTCTGCTGGAAACATGTTCAGTAAAAGTGAGTATAACCATTCTGACATCTAGGATAATCGGTTTAATAGCCAACAAAAGAAAGAAAACAAAAGCAAGAAGCACCCCCAAATAACAGCAAATAAGGTTTGAATGCAGTGTTATCTGTTAATATCTCAAAGTTACAGCTCCCCACTGTACAGTGAAGTTTGTAGCTAGGAAGTGCATTTGGAAAAGCTAAGTTGGGTTTGTGTAAATTTTCGGACTTCTTTATGCATACACTTTGAATTTTCATTCAGAAGAATGAATTTTCATTGACAAGATCTTGCTAATTTTTTTAAATCTTGTTCTGACCAAGTTATCTATAGAGCTGTACGTGCTCAAGTGGAAGTAACAAAATCAAAGATTTTCTGTACCTTGGGCCAGTTTTGTGCATACCAGCCATATGGACAGCAAAAATAGTGAACTCTTCAGTGAAAATAAAGTAAGCCTGAGACTGTCATTGAGATTGCTCACAGCTCTGCTCGTTGCTTATGTCACTGCTGAGCTGTAAGAAAGAGTGCAATAAATTTAGGAGGAGTGTTGCAGGTGCCAGTCTTCAGAGTTCCAAAAGGGAACTTTTGGAACTTGATGTGCATGTCTCTGTCCCAGAGGTGGCACCAGCCATAGCTGAGCGAAGGAGAAAAGCTCCATTTTTCCAGTCGTTGTGCAACAATGGGAAGACAGTTTTTTACAGGGAATTTTGAAAGTTAGTTTGATATTTGAAATATATTTAGAATCGGCATGTAGTGTTTCTGGCTTTCAAAGTGCTTTATAGTAATTTTTATTTATGTTTCTCTAGTAAATTGCCATCAAGGAATTGTTATTAAGGTTATAAAAATAACAATATTGTTATTAAATTGCTTTCTATTCTTACATCCATATGATCTTGCAAATCAGAAAGCAAGCAGTATTTTAAAGCAGAAGCTGTTTTAAAGGGCATCTGTGTTAGCATTTTTGTTCTGTAGTTGTATATCATTGATCCCTGATTAAAAAATACTTGTTAATACCTGGAAGTAGTCTGTAAGGAATTCTCAGCTAGCTGGTGTGTTGAGCAGGTGTCTAGTTCCAAAATACTATTCAGACATTATTCACGTTTTGGAATATTTTTCAGGGAGAGAGTCAAAAGCTGTTTTTAATAATTCCTTTTAGAGGGAACACTCTTTGTGACCACTCTCTGAATTCAGTTACTTTATGAAATTGTCTCATTTCTTTAACACTGTTTATGGAAGAAAACCATGGAAATTTTGCTAACCTGTCTTTAAGATGATGTAAGTTATTTAATAAGGTGGATTTTGAAAGTGCTAGATAACCAAAGATTATGTCATTTCCTTGATACAGTATGTACACTAAGAAATGAAATAAGCACATGTGCCTGCTTCCATTCATGTACTTACAGCAAAGAAATAAGAATAGCTGTGTGTACAACTGATTGCTTTCCATGTATTTAGAGTAATTCCTCTGATAAAGGGAGCTCTAATCCTGTTTTTGAGACCATAAATGTTTTTCTTGCGGTCTTCCAAGCAGTAACTAAAATGCAGAGAATTACACTCTCTAACAAGAACTCAGAACAACTGTATTTTCTCTTGGATGGAAAATGCTGTTAATTTGGAGACACTTGTATCCCCACATTGTAGGTGTGGTTGTG
>NW_009927676.1:63007-73779 GCF_000696875.1 Nestor notabilis | reverse complement strand
GAAAGGAGGCATCATGCCTGCTAATGGTAGAATCCAGCTAGCGTAGGAAGTCTTTTAAATTAAAAGAGGTTCACGTTCTTTCCAGCCTTCTTCTCAAATTTGAGAATTTTGGGGCTGGAACATAATGCATATTTTTCCTGCTCTACTCCTACCCTCAAGAAAGAAGGAAGAGGGAAATGAGAAAACAGCATTCTAGAGAAGACACGAGAAGACATTTATCCTCCCAGCTTTGTCTCAGTGCTGCTTTTTCAGTGTGGAAAAGTAGTGACTGAGTGTTGCTGCAATGTTACATCTGTGCAATTTATCAAAGCTTATGGGATTTTTACTTGGGTTACAGAAGGCTCATTAGTCGTCAAGTCAATTGAACATAGGTCATAATTATTACACTATTAAAGCATTCTTGAAAAAGATAAATAAGTGCTCAGGCTGTAAGATCTGTTGGAATAAAAGTATTTTAATAAAAATGTCAGTATTTTAACATTTCTCAAGTTGTACAAAACAAATGTGAACATGACTTCCAAATAAATGACAGTACTACAATGATGATAAAAGTTCAGTGATAAAGGGATACTGCTGCCTAATTTGTTGCAACATAAGCCAGTGCAGTTGGGAAGGAAGGGGGGCTGTATTTCTGTCGGTTTCACTAGGACTGTCCTTAGTGAGGACGTGAAGAGTTTGCATCCAGGAGAGAACTGCTGTGTGACTCAACTGCATACTTTCAGTAGTCTTTAAGTTGTAGTTCCAGTAGTAGGTTATGATTTCCTACTAATGACTTACTCCAGAGAATACACCTTCCCATCAGTTCTTTGGACTTGCCACATGTACCTTTTCTGCCAGCCATTCTTCTGCATTCAAACACCGTGGTAATGTCCGCTACCAGCAGGGTAATGTTCAGAGAAGCAAAGAGTAATTTACGGAATTCTCCGTCATCGCTGTAGAGCTGAGGTTGGTGATATACTCATGCTTCCCCTTCTCCCCGCGTGCTTTTTTTCTCTGACTACGATGTTGTATAGTTTACATCTCTCTATTTTTATCGTTTGGCAGACAGGCATTGTCCAAGAGTATGAGAATGTGTCTCATAATGTGCAAGGCAGCTGCAGCATGTCACATTTGCACTTTCTAAACATCAACACAGAATTTCCCTTGCTGGATAGAAATTTGCATGCAGACTGAAGGCATTAAAATACTGTGTCTTTGGGAAATCTTGGTGGAACTTGATCCATTTGTTGCTTACAGAATTGTGGTCATGAAAGAGAGAAAATGTTGTTTCCAAAATTTAGTTGTTCCAACTAATGGAAATCTAGAAATTTCTTTTTAAGCAGTTTTTCGTTCTGGATGTTGGTGAAGGAGATTGTATAGCATATTCCCCTTCCATTTGAAGTTCTGGGCCCTTGTCTTATCAGCTGCTGTTTGCAGAGCCTTTCATATTTTCTATGGAAATTGCTTATTTGCACATGATTTTGGATGTTGTTATTAGATTAATTATCCTTTTCTCAAAATTACGAACTACAGTATGTGTCTGGATGTGCCATCAGGTAGGTAATATGCAGAACTTAGGCCAAGATTTTGATGATACCGAGTGATGAGCCTGCTTTTTATTTGCTTTGTTGGATCAGCTGAGATCAGTCATGGTATAACATCACGTAGAATTTGAGTTGTGTGGTTTTAAGGATCATCTCTGCATTCTCTAGATTAGGTGCCTACCAAGAGGTCCTTTGGCAGATGTTGTTGCAGAAGGTATTAACTGCCCCTAGCTACTTACCAGAAGCTACCAACCTTATAACAGGTGGAAGTGTACCACAGTAATGCAGCCAATCACATACTGTAGTTTAAAACATGGATTCAGTTTGCTGGAGCATCTGGGTGCAAGTTTACTTTCTCTTACAATTTTCCTGTGAAAGCAGCAGAGCGGCAAGGTAGACAGGTAGAACAGCCCTAACCAGCCCCAGCAAGGTCTGTTAAAATGGGGATGTAAAAGCCCTTCATAGGTGAAGCAAATTAACAAGGCTGCTTGCACCTCAAAATACCTCTTCAGTTCCTGGAAGAGAAGACTTCCTGGGAAGGCTTTCTCTCACAGGCTGCTGAATCCTTGGCTTTTTGGCTTTGCCAGGTGTATCCATTGTGAATTTAGAGAGACTTCCATACTTCTGCAGAATTGGATTTGGTCTTAGCCTGGTTCTTCACAGAGAAGTTTTTAATTTCATAAAGCTGGATGTTGGTGTTCAGGAGAACAGGAAGATAAAAAGGAAGAACAAGAGCAGAGCAGATACATTTCTTAGTGCAGGGTGATGTGAAGGGCAGCATTGGCAAAGCTTGTTCAGTGACGCTGTGCTTCCCTTATATTGCAGAAATGAAGAAACCTCAATAGCTATTGAACACTTTTTATGAGCAGTAAATACTCTGCAGAAAGAAAAGCAATGTCTGCAGGGCTTTATAAAGGTTCCTGTAACAGCATCTAACTTAGTGGTTTTTTCGACATAACCTGTTATGACCTAGCTGACTGGCCTTCATTCACTTTGCTGGGATTTATACAGACCAGGAGGAGTGAAATCAGCAATTGCAGGAGGGAAATTAAAGAAACCAGCTCTTACTCGCCTCCCCACCCCAAGTCTTTCTTTAGGTTCAAAGCCAAGATTTAAAGCCAATTTTTAATGGCTTTTTTTTTCCCCCTGTTGATTGGCTACTCCCCAAGTCACATAATTTTCAGTGACTCTGTTGAGAGTACAGTGCCTGACATTATAAGGGGTAATAAGTTGGAATCTGGAAAGAGTCCTCCATATATTATTTGTATGAAGTAAGCAGGCTTGGAAGGCAATGCAGCAGAGAAACACCAGGATTTTAGAAAGAGTGACAATTACTATTGTTTCTATAGCTACTCTATATTTTTTTTTAAGGAAGAGTGAGAATGAAGATGAAAGGAGTTGGAAGGGTACAGCTGAGATGCCTTTTGCTCTGCGGCTTTTAGCAGAAGAGGCAGGCTTTGGCCCTGGGAAGCTGCTCAGTGGCACAGAAGAAAAAAACAACATGGAAAGCTGAATAATTGCCATGTCTTTGTGGACACTCAGCTCCTTTGAGGGGAAGGAAACACAGATCCTCCACCAGCTTTTCCAGTGTCAAAGAGCCTTGAACCTCACTTTCCCCTTCTCACTTGTGCTGTGGCTGCAGCAGCTTGCGCGTGGAAGGTGCAGATCAACAGCGTAGGTCTTATGGGAGACGTGGGATAAGGAAGGTATTTGTCTTTGTCCTGTAAATACTCAGGCTTTTGTTCTTCCCTCTCCAGCTTTGCAGCAGCAGTTTAATACCAAATTGTTTGCATAGTTGCACTGTATGGAACAGTGCTGGCATGCAGAGCTGTATGATGAGACATTATACAAGATTAATTTAATTTTGAAAAGAAGTCCATGTTTTGTTCAGCTCCATTTTGGGAAGCAAGGATCACCGCTGATTAAATGTATCTGGGGTAACTGCTGATGACAAAGAAATTATACTGGGGTAGAAATTTGAAAGTGGTTTAGTGAAAACAGTTATTGGAGCAAAGAGGTTAGGAAGAAGATGAAACATTAAAAGCTATTTTAAAATGATGATATGTTCTAGCTACAATAGTAAGGTCTCAACCATTTAGGACCAGGAGGTGAAAGCAACCCCCTCCCTTTAGACTGGAATGGGTATGTAGCGTGCCTAAACTTTTCTTCCAGAAAGTCTTGATTTTCCTAATTCTGTGCTATCTAACCTTCTGGTGGGTAGAATTTGTGGTTATGCGTAATCCTAACCAAATAGCAGGAGTGCACTACACTGCTGGTCTGGTTATATGTCTAACTGCCCTTTTCCTTCAGTAGCATTTCATTGTCTCTTCGGGGTTGAACTTGTAAATATGCACAACCCGAGTCTGCTACCAGTGATGATGACAGCAGAAATTTAGTACATCTCACTTAGAATTTCAAAGAGGAGAATTTGGCTGTTGGATTTCAGAAAACTTTCTACACGTTTATAATACATTTGAAAATTTCAACTGTGCTGAAGGCAATTTTTCTTTTAAATGCATATCCTGATTTCCCAGGGCTCTTTTCATGCCCTACACTTCCTACTGTTAAGAAGATCCCAGACTGCATAGAGCTGACGCACTCCTGCTCTGTAGGGTAAGCAGATCCCAGGAGTGCACATAGGCCTGGGATGGTCCCACCACCATTTGCGGGTAGCTCCTCCATCAGAGCATGGCTCTCACTCCCAGAGCAGAGAGGTCTCAGAGCAGGTAGCTCACCTGAGATTAATCCTGCACCACCGGTTTAAGAGCTGCTGTGAGAGCACACATCCAGGAGCCTGTTAATCTTAAATTGGCGTAATGGCCATGGAGAATTCCTGTTGATACTCTCATTTACTCAGATTGAGCACAGGAGACAGCAACCTGATGTTAATTTACTTGTGTTTCTTTGTTTAACAAACAAAACATTTGTTTTATGTTCAAATATATGTGTAGGATTTTAATCTAGATGTATTCAAAAGACAACAAATAAAAATTATGCTTTGTGGGCATCTCGCTAGTGTTGAAAAACAGAAGGCTAATGTCTGCAGTAAGTAGCACCATCTAAAGCAGTACCTAACTGCGTTAGATCTCGTAAATCCTTTATACTTAAAGGAAAAGAAATTCTGCTTGCTCTAACATGAAATGTAAAACTTTCTACCTCAAGCAACAAACCCATCTGTCAAAGCTAGTCTGTAAAGCAGAGCCCCGCTGGATGATCTGAAGGGCAGAAAACAGCTGTGATGTATTACAGGCTTGCATTTGTTAGCAAATAGTCTTTGGGTAATATTTATCAGTGTGCGTGGTCTTCCTTTAAGAAAACCAAAATGAGTTGCCTGTGAGAAGTTTAGCCCCAAAGAACAAGTTTGAAAAGGCAGAAGGAAATGGAGACCTGCCAAGCTTGTTGGCTGGAGTCATGGACAAGAGCAAGGCCTGTCTGAACTGCCACTCAGTTTTTATTCTGCGAGTTTGCAGGGTTGGTGATTAGAGTGGCTTTCGCCCAATTATGCTGTGATTATTCCGCTGCACTGTAATTGACTGGGGAGATATGCTAATACCTGTCATTTGGGATGATAAAAGATGAGCGGAGGACGCAATGCATTATTTAGCTGGCTGTGTGATAGATGAGGGATGCGCAGAGTGCTTTAATTGCTGAGAAGAGAGGTTAAGCTGAACGAACGGATGAATTAGAAATGAGGTTTTTTATGGCTTGTGGAAAAGTGAAATAAAGGGAAATGTGCTTTAAAACTGTAGCAGCAGATAGAAGCAAACATAACAAGACGAGGTCTTTTAGGCAGCTTACTCTCTTAATTTAAATATATAAGACAACACATGGTTTAGTGCTCAGTAAATAACAATAATGGTAAGAAATGCTTGGTGAGTTCATATCCTTGCCCAAAAAATCATTGTAAAAGAAACTGGTTTTATTCGAGGTGATATTTGGTGATTTGGAACCTTTTCAATTTCTGCTGCAGGTCAGACCTTTAAAGCCTCATTTCTAAGGGCTGTGGTACCACTGCTGAATAGTGTGTTTTGTGTGCATAGGTCAGATACAGATTTACATAAGTAATATCGCACACATATATACATATATATACACACACACGCAAAATCTCTCGAGTATACGTGTTATACAGTTAATAAGTGCACAGAGAGAGAAGTGAGATAAAATGAATATTCATAGCGGTTGGAGGAGTGTAGCGATACAATTAGCAAGAGTATACAAATAACTCACAAGTGACAAAGCTCTTACCCTTTGGGTGGGAAGGTCATTAGAAACTGTATCTTCTTTTTAAAAAGATTACCCAGTGAAAAACAATGGAGATGACTAGTAATTTCCCCGTTGTGTCCTTTGCATTTCCACAAGCCTTTGGTTTAGAAAAACATTTGGTCTCTTCCATGAAGGCATGTGTGGGATAGGTTTTTGGGAAGGACTTCCAGTTTGCAGTTAGGAAAATAAGGTATCTGTAATGTGACGGAATCTTTATTAAATGAAGGAAATGATCTCCAGTGTGGTTGACATCCCCAAACCTGTCTGACTGCTGGAGGGATGCTGCTTATCCATTGCAGTCTGGGTTTTTTCCCAGAAGATGCTGGCTCTCGAGCCATTATTATTGAATGATAATGGATTTGTCTAGAATAGCCTGCCTCGTGAGCTGGATGCCAGCTTGAGATGGATGCGGTGCTCTGCTGCTGAAGTAGAATCTGCAGGGCCCAACCACTCCCCCACATGTAATTGTCACCTTGTTCTTTCTGCCGTGCACCAAAATTTCTTTATGGCTGCTTTTCATCATCTTAGTTGGGGATTGGCAACTTCTTTTACAGTTGTGCAGCCCATTGTTAACTTAATTTTTTTTTCCTAAGTTATTTTTGAAATGGCAGTTTATAAGGCAGTTTGCTGCTTTTATGGAGCGATTTATATTGCTATGTGCTGGTTAATATAGTTTTTGTAAAATGACCGCTTGGATTTCGCAATGTGAGTGCTTCTGGTTGCACCTTGGCTTCTTTCCATTAGTTGAATGGATGCAGCTCTTAGAAAAGCTGTGCATCTCTGAAGAAAGAAGCAGTAAAATACTGTAATGTTATTGTTTTATGGAGTGTTATATAGAAAAATCTAACTTTTAAAAATCCCTTATTAACCATTTTTAAAATTGATATAGAAGAAAGTTTATTCTACATGACTTAATTTGTAGTAACATATTTAATGTAAAAAAAGTGCATTTTCCCACCCAGAGAGAGATCCAAGCAGTTTTGCTTCTTGAGGTGGGATACCCCAGATGACAGCTGGTGTTAGGGAGCATGGCCAATGCTTGGCACACTGCTTGGGTATTTAACAACATCCAGCCAGAGCTAGTGGGATATAACACTGTAATAGCCTGGTCTAATGCAGTGTAAGCTGTGATTCTAATCCAGCAGCACATAGACGAGGAGAGAGAGGTTATGGAAAGGGGCAGGGGAGCTGCCAGCTCACTGTGGGTCCCGGGTGGGAGCGTGTCTTTCCGGCAGGCACGCAGAAGCAGCAGGGTGGACCTGCACGTGGTGTCTGCTTGGGATCCAGTAACTTCTGACATGACGAATACCATTTTTCTGTCTAAATCCTTCTGCTGGGTTCGTGATTTGTGGCCTTTCACAGTTTTTTCTCACTCCCGGGTTTGTGATGGACCCTTGCAATTAAGAAGGGAATGAGGCCCAGCCCTGCTTGTTTGCAGATAGCGTTAGCACCCTGGGAAATGGTCTTATCCAACTGTGTGTTTGCAGTCAGCTATTCATCTGCTTCTGTGTAAGTTTGTGTAAATACAATGGGGACAAGGCTACTAACTTTTTTCAGTCTTTTCTAGTCCAGATTCCCTGCAAAGTACTATCTTCACTATTATGCCATATACAAAGCATCTGATGACTTTCAGCATGTTGTAACTATGAAATCAGCATGCAGCTTAGAGGATTTTCATACTCCTTGAATAATAAATTTTAACTTCCCTAGGAAAATAAAAATCACTTATGATACAATAGCAAATACTGCTGAGAGCAAGCCATTTTTTCAGTACCCTACTTCACCACTTAAAAGATTTGTCATCCTTATATGTATTGGGTATATATGTGTGTGTGTGTATATTTACATAAACATGTGAATATGTGTAAATAAGTGTGTAACATGTAAAATGTGTTACATGGACACAGACTCCATGGAGTTAATTTCTGTATTGTATCGTGATGCAAATGCCTATCTATCAGAGAATGTTGACTTATTCTGCTGAGCCCTAAGGGGTACCTACAACAGGCATAGATGGGAAGACTAACTTAAAACAAACCCCAGTATACCTGAACTAAACACCTTGTTTATGGTCAGCAGAAATGAACTATAGGAAGGAGCAGAGTGTTAGTTCATAATAGTCAATCTTTGTTATTTTTTGTTTAATACATTATTAGGTTGGAAAATACTAGTCTTTGATTACTGCTTGGCTTAGTGCTCTTTCTCTACATGTAAGTATCTACAATTTAGATTCCGGGGCAAAAATAACTTACTTTGTTACTGATAAAAGATAAAACCTATTTGACTGACATTGTTGGAAATAAGCGATAAGAAACTTCAGCAGATGTATCAATCAAAACAGCAGTTTTATTTCTTGTATTACGGGCTCCTGAGGCTTTGCTGCACCACGTGAGAGGTAATTTCTTACCGTAGGCTTTTCTTACTGTGCAGTTGATGTAGTTCTGGAGTGGGTGGTGAAAACTGTACATTTTATTTTGTTTTCAGTGTTTCAGTCATAAGGTTTTGATGATCTCAGCTTGTTCCTTCAGTAGTTATGTCTGGGTATGATCTAAGGAATCTTGGAAACCCACTAAGGTAATAGGAAACTGAGGTCAGGAGTGAACAGAGTAATTTTTAGACTTAAAAACACTGGGGGCAGGAGGGGGGCAAAACTGCTTTTATAATGCTTTATGAAAGCAAACCAACAACAAGTCTTCAGAAATTCAAAGCATTCTTTCTTTTTCATAGTTTTCCATCAGGGCTCTATATACATTTTGCAGTGCTGCTGTAGGCTCCATTTGTGAAGTGCCTTCCGGATTATGTGAGTGATGCTTGTGGTGGTTTTTGATCCCTAGATCAATCCTCCTGATGGGAGTTTATTGAAGCCTCCAGTGGGTGAAACATGGGACAAGGCAGCGGAAGCTCCTTTGATAGTGCCTGGGTAGCTCGTTAAAAGAGGTAGCAGTGTCATCCAAAAGAAGCTATTTGGGAACCACAGAGTGTGGTGCTGGGGAGAGCGCTTTCCTTGACTCATTTGGCAGGAACATGGACCTAGTAGAGATTTTTATTCAGAAAGAAGGGAATTCCTCCCTCACCCTATTTCCCTCCCTCTCCCTTCCCCCGCCAAATGATTTTAAACAGCATTGGCCCAGAGCCCTCCAACTTTGAATTTCAAATTATTCAGCTATATAAAAATGAATAGGCACTGCTATGTCTAAAGCCAGGCACATGGTTCCAGGGCTTTATTTGGACAGAAACCTCTGTGTCCGTGTAACTTCATGTAAATATGCGTGCACACACACACATACACAATATACACACAATAACAGTTTTCTTATCCCCAGTGGAAAAAGGCTTTTTCTGTTTCCTGAAAGAAGAATGTAATATAAAGTGTAAGAGGCTAAGCCCAAGGTCTGTGATAGAGATGTTATTCTGAATTTATAAGAACAACTGTAAGTTAGAAAGAAATGTATTAGGAGAGTAAAGAAAAAACCAAAGCAAACTGAACAAACATTTGTTTCTAGCTGACAGTACCATGTAAAGATTTGGAATTTAGAGGTCAGTGTAGAATCTTTCTATCCAGTGAGAGAGCAAAATTGTGAGTGGCTTTGCATCGTACTTTTTAAAGAAAGGTATTTGTTATTCTCTGTTAAACATATTTCAAAGGTTACTAAGTGATTTGGTATTTATCAAATAACACCCATGAACAGTAGTTGCTGAGTCATGGTACGAAGTTAGCATTTTGGTGAGAGATTGAAGGGGACTATGACCAGCATTATGTTTTCAGCTTCAAAAAAAGATAGTCCAGCAATTCTAAGCAGATGGGCTGGGGAGCAGAAAATGCTGCTGTTTGTAGGGCTGAAATTTTGAGTTCTCATTTATTTTAAATGTTCCAAAGGTTATAAAACACTTTCTAGGAGTCTAAATGAGATGTAATGAATTTGATTTTAGGGGGAAGGGAATTAATTTCTGTGGTTGTTGCTTAATCAACATCTACTCTGCCACTTCACATCAGCTTCTGTCCTTACCAAGTGAATTAGTTCTTTGGGCAGCACGTTAAGAGGAAGTGTATTGTTCTTGGCAGGGCACTTGAATTTCTAATTACCAGATTCCTGCCTTAATTGCAATTACCTGGACACCCAGGCAGGGTGAACTTTTGGAAAAGAATGTAATTAGTGCAGAAGAAACCTTGCTGCCAACTGCTTGTCTGGATATCTACACTGAGCAGAACCTTGATAAGTTCAGATCTCTACAGACAAGCTATCAATCCATTGAGATGCTGACCAAATGTCGTGCAAGTTGGTTGCAGTGTGTGTGGTTATTGTATGGTCTTAGAACCAGGGTGAAGTTAAACACAACAACTGTTGGCTTTTCTGTTCCCACCTGAATTTAGGGAGCCAAAGGGACTGCTCTGAGAGAAGTATCTTTGTTTTTTTGTAGGTGCTCACCAATAAGCAGCTTATCAGATGCAGAATTTGTGTAAATAAATGGCAATAGTAAGTTGTGGTCTGTGTAAGATAAATGAGGTGCACAAAGTAATTTAATTGAAGTAAAAATAAACAATTTAGATCATTTCTTTCCAATAATGTTTTTAGTGAGTTGTTCTTTACATACAACTACAAAGGTGAAGTGTTGCCAGCCCAGAAGAAATCATGCAAAACCACACTTTTGAGCTGAGGTGGACCATAGTGAGGGTAGCTGTGAATACAGGTTGTAATATATCCTGATTATAAGCTGAAATCACTTGGCTTACGGGCCTCCAGAAAGGTTTGCTGCGTCAGGCTTTTATTGTCAGTTCCCTTGTGTTGACTTACAGGAAAATTAAATGTGATTGATGAAAAATAAGGGAAAAGAAATTAAAGAATTACTGCATTTAAAAGAATTACTGAAAAACTTCTTTCTGTAATTGCAACCTTTTAGTAATTCAGCTTTCAAAGAATGTTGCTGATGAGGAAATTGAAAAACTTCTGTGTTAAAACATTTTTTCTACTGGGGCTTGAGTGC
>NW_009927676.1:54359-62976 GCF_000696875.1 Nestor notabilis | reverse complement strand
GGTGGGGGGGGGGAGGGGCTGGCTTTGTTTCTTTCCTTGATCCTTTTTAATAAAAAAACCCAAAACCCTTACAGAAACATTGATGGGATTGATCCGTATTAGGTCAGGGACAGACAGACTTTGTCGCCATGGTGGTAGACAGTTGTAGAGTACCAGTGTAACTTCTTGGTGGAAAATAAGAGAAGCTCTCGGATCGGTGCCTTCTGTTTGTATAGAGAGAGTTATAAAACTGCTTTGTTCTGTCAAAAATGCAGTTAAGAGCACTTTAAATGAGCTGCTTAAATGCTAGGCTTCCTGAGCTCTCATCTCAGTGAAAGGGTTGTGGTGGGAAGAGTGGTGGTGGTGTAAAACTCTTCCAGTTGCTTTGAAATAACACAGGGGTAGAGGATATGAAGGAGGTGGGCTGATGAAGCCCTGGTGAATAGTTAACTGGTTTAAATTCAATTACTGGGGTGTTCAAGTCGTTAACAAGTACATCAATATGGTTTTTATTAACAAAAGTTTTCCTGTCACATATGGTGTGGTTGGCAGCAAAAGCTTGCTCTCAGCCAGCCTGACTGCATCTTGTTCAGTCAGATCTCAGGGGTTGTTGCCCAACCCTTGCTCTTGCCAAAACAGAGATGACAGTACTGAAGACTTCGGGAGGTAGTTCATGAGATTCAAGGTCAGCAAGTTTGATGGGCTCAATACTGAGGGTTTTACATAGCTTTTGGATTTTGAATTTGTGAAGAACAAATGTTTTAAAAAGTTCAGCTATCACAGTTTATCATTTTTTATCATTGGCTACCTTTTTTTCTCTCCCCTCTCTGTTTAAATTTGGCTGTCCTCAGTCTCACCACTCACAGTTTTTTCTTCTTTTTTTCCCAGACATATATTGTTGGAGAAAGTCACATTAGCAAGTTTTGGGGACTTTTTTTTTTGCCTTTTGTTTTAGCCAGAATATAGATTTATATGCCTCTTGTGCTAGAAAATAACATCCACATGTTAGTATTGGGCAGAAGAGTGGAGGGAGAGTCATACTCCTGCACACAGGCAGACAACAGTTTCAAAGACAAATTGTGATTTTTAGGTGCTGATGTTGAAACACTATTAAGAAGTTTCTTCAGGCTTTTTGAATCTCTTGGAAAATGTTCCGTGTAAAGGTAAATGAAGCCACAGATTCCAAAAAGTGTAGGTGGAGCTGGAGAATCTTTTACTTCTTAGTTACAGTAGGTCTTAATATTTCTGGTTAGAGTCACAGTGTGGTTAATATTGAAGACTAAGATGTATCAAAAGCTTGCCTGGAATCAAATAGTGAATCCCTTCGACTTCTCAATTGCTCAGAGTGAGCAAAAGGCCATCCCCTCTGAGGATGAATGGGGACTGTTTGTCCTAGGATGACTGCTGGTTCTGTAGCTAGGCTAGAATACGTCTCTCAACACGTGTATCTGTGTGCCGCTAAAGTGAACAGAATAGACATTATGATTTGCACTTTGCTTCCTTTTGTTTTGAATTCAAAGGCCACCCCTAATTGATGGAGGTTTCCTTTACGATGCACTTATTTTCAAATCCATCATGCAGCGCTTGTGCTGCCCCTTGCCTTCGTGGATGAGCTGGTCTTTGACCCAGAACTGGTAAATGAACCCTGCAGGGAAATCATTAGAGAATTGGAACAGTTGCGGTGGAGGGGACAAGGGTCAAACCATTACCTCCCCATAGGACCGCCAACTTAAATTGGACTTCTTGCTTTTTTGGAAGCAGGTCAAGTGTCAGGGACGGCTGAAGTGGTCAGGTACAAACGGATATAGATCATGGACTCAGTTCGGTGGTTTTAGGTTAAAAAATTAAGGCTGGGCAGGCTGGATTTAGTCTAATGATGCCTTCTCTGCTTCTCCACTCTTTTCTACCTTTAAAAAGCAAAATTAAAATCCTGAGAAGTCAACGGGAGCCAACACTCTGACATTAATGTGCTATTTGTGATTTTTTTGGCACATTCATAATTTTTTGAGAGTAGTTGGTTCAACCTTTTCAGTCTTTCCTTGCAGTTTTCTTTGATTGAAAAATAACAAATGATATTTTGTAACAAGAAAATACCTCCATAATTCTTATAAGAAATATGCCTCCTGCTCTTTTTCCTTTCCTCAACTGTTCTTTGCATAATTTTTCCACACTTTTAAAAAATGTAAAATGACCTTTTTCAGACTCTACAAAATAAATATTTCCTGTTCCTAGAGAAAAAACTCCACAGTAGTATATCTGTGGCAATGAAATGTATACTGCTGAAAATGGGAACGTATTTAATTTAGAAATCTGTAGTCCTTGAAACATTTTTATAATGTTTTATGTAGCTCCACATGTGTAACTGTGTAGAATAAGCTTAAGATATCAAAAAAGCCAAAAAGCCATGGGTATCATGCTGCTGAAATACGACCACAAACACTGAAGAACAAAAAAAATCTGTTTCGTCCTAAAAAAAGAAGCGGGGGGGAGGGAAAAGTGTCTCTGAAACCTGAAAGTCTTTTCACTGTGCTGCAAAGACCCCTTAGAAACATCCTTCTAGGCTTTAATGCTGTTCATAGCTCACAGCAGTTAGTAGGTCTAAGTCTGACTTGTGTGTTCCTCCATTTCTGAAGTAATTAACAAGAGGCAAGAATTAACACAAATGCACGTTTGAGCGAGTGGGTTGAAACCCGGCTCCCCTTTTGAAATCGGTGGCAGAGGAGTGTTTCTACACAAGTAAATGTGTTTTGATCAGGGAAGATAAATTAATTGCAATGTGCCTGGTAGGTAAATGTCTTAAAAATATCAATAAGGAAAGAAATTGGGGAAAAAATACTTAAGTTCTACCTTTGACGGGGGTACCCTGCCTCAGAAACACCCATACTTGAGATGCACGGGTCAAGACGACATGGCAGGAGTCACCGTGAAGCTGTGCACCGTCTGCAGCCGCGGAGGGACGGGCCGTGAGCTCACGTGAGGAGAGCCGTGCTAGGTCACAGATGGCCTGCTTCAGTGGCCTGTGATTCACAGAGTGGGCTGTCTTCCCAGCTCCGTTCTCTTACGTCTTACTCTGTGGGTAAGGAGAACAAAAATGTTAATTTCCGTGTGCTTATCCTTTTAATACAATTTATTATGGGGGACGGACACACACACACCCCTACCCCCTTAGTTTACACATTCGTTTTCTGGAGCGTTCTTGTACTTACGGTGTGTCAGTAAGTTTTCAAAATTGAATTAGTAAGAGAGAGATTGTGTTTTATCAGACAAAAATTCCCTTTCTGGGGGTGTCCGGTGGGTTCGCGTGCTGCCTGCCGTGGGGAGGGTGTGTTTAGAGGCAGCGCAGCCCTGAGCACTGCGGCAGCAGGAAGCAGACGCCCTGCTCCTCAGCCCATGAGGCGCTCGGGCCCTGCTGTGCTGAGCTCTCTCCCCACAGCCGGCAGCGCTGCGGGCCTCCTGCCCCACGGCGGGTATGCAGTGAAGTGAAGGTTGGTGAAGGAGCCACCAGCCAAGATGGTGCCACAGTGCAGAAGCTGGAGGCCCAAATCAAGATGGTGGGGAGTCAGGGAAATTTGGTACAGGGAAGAGGCTGGAAATAGAGAAGCATCTCCATTTCTGTGCTTGCAGGGGGGATTACAGCCTGCCCTGTGCCCTAGCGGCACCTTGCCTGCTGATTGAGGGAGACTGAGGAACTGACCAGCTGGAAACTATTATCCAGCTCCTTCCTTTTCTAGCAGCTCTTTCCTCTGGAGCAGGCTGGATCTGAGTAGCATACCATTGCTGGTGTGCAGGCAGAAAGCGTGTTTCCCAGCACCTTCAGTGTTGTGTTTAGTAGAAGCCAGCTTAATAGGGTAAGCAATTTGGAACATGGCTCCGTGCGTTCTAGCTGGCTGGAGGGAGAGGTTGTTGTCCTCATGTCAGGGTGGGCTGTGTGAAGAAGGTGCCCACAGTATGGCTGGCACCCTGCTGCCTAAAGTGAAAACCCTTGCCTGAGCACGGAGGCAAAAGGGAGCAAGCTGGCAGCCCTTAAAAGTTAAATAGGGAGATTCTTCATTCACGAGGGCTGATCCAACAACTCCTGATGTTGATAATGATGAATGGTGTGTAATGAAGGGCTGCAAGGCTGAGAGAAAACAGTTCTTTGAACACGGCTTTT
Organism: Nestor notabilis; assembly: GCF_000696875.1. Taxonomy (NCBI): domain Eukaryota; kingdom Metazoa; phylum Chordata; class Aves; order Psittaciformes; family Psittacidae; genus Nestor; species Nestor notabilis. The sequence goes on along the minus strand of NW_009927676.1, from coordinate 58,844 downwards.
CTGCTGTAACGCATCAGGACTAACAACCTGACTTCCTTTGATAGCAGGTGATTGGATGGGAAGCAAGCTGGAAGGAGAGTGATTTTCCCCAGCTTCTTACAGAAAGCACACAAGGCACCAGGACTTTTGCTTGTCAGTCATGCAGTTTGCTTTAAAAGGTGAGAATTTGAGATAGAACAGATTATAGTAACAGTAACATTGATCGTATTTTAGCCCATTAGAAAGGTAGACACAACTGTTTAATGAACCAGCACATTAGCGTTCAGTACAGTTCACAGGAGGGAGCCGTGTTTGGGGTGTTTTTTGGCAGGGAAGTAATTATGTTCTCTACTACCTCTCTCATGTTGGAAGGAATGGTGACTGAGCAGTGTTCTTCCTGGTACCAGGCATCCCCAGTTGTCCCCTGTTTGTATAGAGGCCTGTTGTTTTACTTACTTTTAATTTAATGGTGGTGTTTCCAAGGTTGTGACCTTTGAGCTTTCTTCACATCTTTACATTTTTTTATTCCAGTGTAATAAACAGAAAATTAAAACTATTCTGGAGATAGTGTTGCTGATCTCTAAATTTTGCCTAATATCCTGAAAAACTCTACATATGCAACTTGAAATCAGCATTTAATATGTATCTGGTTTTACACAGCTTACTTTTCACTCACACAGGTATGAATATAGATAGATAGGTAGTTATTTGTATGAGAGAAGTGATGTGTTTTCAGTTGGCTGTTTGTTAACAAACGTCTTCTGACAGAAGATGAAGGACCAGCACTTTTGATATTAAGAACTTTTCCCTCCTTTCTTTGCACGTTTGTACCCCTGGAGTTACGGGTACTGCCCACTCCCTGTTTCAAAATCCAGTAAGAAAAGAAAGTTAACACTAAATGTCATTTTTTAATTGCAGTAATGATCACACAGCTGTGCTTTCCTAGTTGCATAACGCGTGTCAGGATCGGTTTAGTTGCTCAGCCTCATTTCCTGCCCAGTTGTAATTCTGGTGACCATTATGACAGTAGGAAGGCTCTCCTCATTCATTGTGGCCACAGTCTGACAGAGGCCATAACAGCGTACCGGAGGTCAGTGAAGGATGCTGCAGCTCTGGGTTAGCAGCACATAAGCTTTTGGTGAGTGCCAGGAGCTCATGTGGGTACATATGGACAGGGCAGCTGCAGAAAGTCCAAGCAGCTTGCGCACATATGCCCCTGTGTGCATAAAAAGTAATAATAAAAAATAACTTAGGTGTGCCTTTCTTTCTTAAGAAATGTTGTCTTTATTTATGAGCATGTGAAATTCTGAGGAGGAGCTCTTACAGTTAAATGAACCTGTGAGCAGCCCATAGAAAAGCAAGTGCCTGCAGCGCTAATAATGAGAACTGACAAGGCGATCCTGCTGTGTTTATTTATGACCTTCTGCCTTTGTTAGGTCTTGTGAGAAATTCCTCTCTAACCATAACAATATTGCTGGAGCTTGGCACTGCACTGAGGAATCCTACAGCGCCCCGAGGCCGCTCACTGGCACGGGTACAGCTCGCAACAGATTGGCATGGTTGTTGAAATTTTCATATGTTTTCCCTTCATTTATTTCTTTACTTGATTCATAAGGCTGTCTGTTCCTTTGGTACATTTGTTTGTTCTGACAGGCACCCTTCAGAAGTATTTTGGGACTTTGCGTAGATCCCAACTTACTGATTTGGTTTTTTCCCCTCTTTTTTGGTGGTCTGTCTAATGAATAACCCAAAGGATGAAATGAGCTTTGGTTTGATAGTTCCATCAGGTGGATCTTAGAAGTTGTGAGATACATAGCACTTTTGTAAAAGAAAGCAGTGTATAAATGCTGCACCAATTTGTAGTCCTCAGCATGAAGACTGCTAACAGGGGACTGGGACACATGCTCAGGCACCACTGCACCAAAGCAGCAATGACCTTACAAGCCACACAGAAAAACGTTCATCAGGATAAGAACCACATTATTTTTGAGCTGTAGTGTTTCTAAACCGTGCCTTGATTCAGCTTGCTGTTTTCCCATCTTCCTATCACACACGTTCCGCAGAAGACCTCTCAGCCCTGCTCCCTAAGCTGCATTATGTAGCTCAGGCACAAATTTAGAGGACAGAGAATCAGCAATAGATACGGCTGCACCTGAAGGTCTGTCAGGGCTGATGTTTCTTTTGGCTTCATCTTGCAAGGACTAGGATGCAGCCATTGACAAGAGCTGCAGTTCCTCGGCTGATGTGTATGACATGGGTTTTCCATGGAGGACCAGCAGCATCAGGAGAGGAGGGCAAAGGATCGCTGCCTTACAAGATCCTGGCAGACCCTCTTTCATAGAATCATAGAGAACCTTCTGGCTGAAGCCTGTTTTTTCCAGCTCTGTCACATTACCCACCGTGTTTTTTCACACTATGTATGAGCACACTCAAAATGTCGTGCAACTAGAATAGAAGTCAGTGGGGGAGAAAAGTTCCCTTTTGTTCTCTTTACAAATATTTCATACAAGTGGCTTCCAAATGCACTGTTTCTGTGGGCTGTGGTGCTTGCTGAAGGGAGCCACAGCAGGGACACAGCCTGGCAGATGATGGGGAAGGACTGCTGGCACCTGGGGTGAAGGGCTGGGTAAAGCACCGCTGCACAAGAGGGCAGATGGGAGCACCCTGCTCAGTGAGGCTCCACCAAGTGTCCACCCGTTGTGGTGCATGGAGCTGCAGCCGCATTTTTGCAAATCACGATTGCCATACGCTGATCATTGTACCCCTGCTGCTCTCTTGGAATTCTGTCAGAGCATTTTTACTAGCATCACACTGAATTGGTAGTTCTGTGTGATAGCAACCTCCTCCCTTCAAGCCAAGGAAAATTTTTTGGGAACATCCTACTGAAAGCTTTATCTAAAGATCTCAGGACTCCCTGTCTTCTCTATGATAAGAAAAAGCTGCAACTTTGAAGCATGCTCAGGCACTCAAAAACTCAGAAAAAGCTGGCTTTCACAATTCATCATGGACATATTTCCTTTTCATGGTATGTTGAAGGACAGTAATAACTGGTATATTGCTTTTTCTGTAGGTTGCATAGTATATGTGGTTTAGCGTTTCTGTAGTGACTCTTCCACATTTCTCCTCATTTGTTGGATTTCAAGAGCGCACCTAAAATTATGAACCTGTTGGATTAAAGATCAGCTTAAAGCACTCAATGATCAGGACATCCGTGTAATCATCTTAGCTTCAAGATGTCTGTTCCCACCCGAAAAGCAGTTTGTAAGCCGTGGCTGGGACAGCATGCTCAGCAGTAGACAGTGGAAGGTACTGGCCTTTCTTAAAGATTAATCGGAGCACTACAAGTTATCCTTCTTACTAGGGTAATCAAGACATTATTTATTTCAAAAGGCATCTGAGGCCAAGACACTTTTCTAGAGTTTCAAAAGCCTTTTGAAATTTATATAGAGGTTTCTGAAACACAAGTCTGTTAAAGCCTTATCATCTGAAAGTATCGCGTTCCCTTGCTGCTCAATTATTTTGCACAATAGTGTGCCCAACCAGGAGTGAATTACTGCAAGATGTGAATTCCAGAACGTCAGCTGATGAGGGAGCCTGGTTCTAGCTGGCCTGTGTGAGAAACGATCTGAAAGTTTGGTTTCTGCTTTATTACCATTTTGGATTTCCCAACCTTTTCCCAGGTTACTGGAAAATGAAGAGGTGGGAGGAGTTGAGTGAACAGCTCTTGAAGCATAATGGTTTGGTTTTGCTGCTGTGGCGTATAAACCTCAGAAAGGAGCAAGCAGTTTGTGTGCATGGGTGGGGGGATGTGGAGCAAAGCAGAGGCAGAGCCATCATAGCCCCATTTGTGCTTTACTGGTTGTCAAACTACATGCCACTGAGGTTGTGTTGGGTTAAGACAAAGGAAAGGGAAACAAAGAGGGAGGAGGAGGAGAGGTTCTTGTGTGATGCTGAGAGAATGAGTCTGGAGTGGCAAAGTAAGCTGAATTTACTGCAGTAAACGTTGTGACACCCATTTCTGTATGATACCTAAGTATAACACTGCATATCCACTTTGTCCAAGTTCTGTTAAATAAGAACTAATTAATTAATACTGTTGTCTGAGGCAAGTTTCCTTACTCTGTTCCTTAAAAAGGAAGCCTTTGTAACATCACTCCTTTTCGTGTATACATTTTTCTGTTCCTTTCAGCTTCTGATTCAAGGGGGAGAGATGGAAAGTTATGAGAGCACCTGTGTTTTTGAAGTTTAAGATGTGTCTGTGGCTTATTTACCATCTCATTCAGTTGTGGTATTTGGTTACAGGGTGTTGTGGGAGAGAGAAGAAAGAGACGCAGTATGATGCATGCACAAGCCCTGAGCTAATGAAAACCTGTATTTTGTAGATCCTTATTCTCACGGTAACCTGCTGGGACATCCTTTTTATCAAACCATAACTCTACAAAGGATATTAATATGCCAGAAAGAATTTTAAAAAGGCAAGTGCTGTAGATCAAGAGCTTTTAAACC